>NW_026265718.1:0-66390 GCF_025860055.1 Xyrauchen texanus
AAAAAACAAAATTCAAAGTGATACAATTTCACGCCATTTGTCCAAATCTTCTGAAATTTGGTGTACATGCCTCATTCCTCATGGGGAACAAAAAGCCTCAAGAACCCATAACTTCCGCCATGATGGATTTTCCCAGACGCTGAAAATTTGCATAAAACCTACAAAACTCTTCTTCTCCTGAACCGTGAGCTCCAATTGACTTGAAATTTGGTACACATGTGTAGAATGGACATCCTTGAAAACGCTATTTAGGAAAAATGAATACGATACAAAATGGCTGAAAGGGGCGTGTTTATGTAAATGTCCAAATTTTAACAATATATACGCAGTCAATAAATCAAATGTAATTTTGACTGATGGTTTTTCAAACCTAACATGCTTAAAGATGACATCACTCTGAAGTACTGTGCAAAGAATGGCCATGCCAAAATTCCCATTTTCTGGTCAAAATGTTCTAATTTGGTAAATTAATAGTACAGGCCAACAGGAATCCACAAACCAAGAATGACCGACATACGCCAATTAGGGGGCACTACAGGACAAGCTAAAATTCCCATTTTCTGGTCAAAAATGTTCTAATTCGTACAAGAATAGTACAGGCCAACAGGAATCCACAAACCAAGAATGACCGACATCTCGCCACTAGGGGCACTACAGGACAAGCCAAAATTCCCATTTTCTGGTCAAAAATTTTCTAATTTGGTACTTTGATACTACAGGCCAACAGGAACCCACATACCAAGTGTGGCCCACATTCGCCTCTTAGGGGCGCTTACAGGCTACTCCAAAATTTCGCTTTCTGGTCAAAAACGCTCTAATTTGGTACATTGATACTGCAGGTCAACAGGAACCCTCAAACCAAGAATGGCTAACATTCGCCTCTAGGGGCACTACAGGCCATGCCGAAATTCCCATTTTCTGGTCAAAAATGTTCTAATTTGGTACATTAATAGTACAGGCCAAAAGGAATCCACAAACCAAGAATGACCGACATTCACCACTAGGTGGCGCTTAGAGGCCGCTCTAAATTCCCATTTTCTGGTCAAAAAGTTATAATTTGGTACATTGATACTACAGGCCAACAGGAACCCACAAACCAAGTATGGCCCACATTCGCCATTAGGGGGCTTACAGGCCACTCCCAAAATTTCGCTTTCTGGTCAAAAATTTTCTAATATGGTACATTGATACTACTGGCCAACAGGAACCCACAAACAAAGAATGGCTAACATTCGCCTTAGGGGGCACTAGAGGCCACGCTGAAATTCCCATTTTATGGTCAAAAATGTTCTAATTTGGTACATTGATACTACAGGTCAACAGGAACCCACAAACCAAGAATGGCCAACATTCACCCCTAGGGGCGCTTACAGGTAATTCCTAAAAGTCCCATTTTCTGGTCAAATATTTTCTAATTATGTACATTGATACTACAGGCCAACAGGAACCCACAAACCAAGAATGGCCCACATTTTCCCATAGGTGGCGCTACAGGCCACATCCCAAAAAAATATTTTGGTGATACCATTGGGGCGCTACAGGCCATGCCGAAATTCCCATTTTCTGGTCTAAAATGTTCTAATTTGGTACAATGGTACTACAGGCCAACAGGAACCCACATACCAAGTGTGGCCCACATTCGCCCTTAGGGGGCGCTACAGGCTACTCCAAAATTTCGTTTTCTGGTCAAAAACGTTCTAATTTGGTACATTGATACTGCAGGTCAACAGGAACCCTCAAACCAAGAATGGCCAACATTCGCCTCTAGGGGCACTACAGGCCATGCCGAAATTCCCATTTTCTGGTCAAAAATGTTCTAATTTGGTACATTAATAGTACAGGCCAAAAGGAATCCACAAACCAAGAATGACCGACATTCACCACTAGGTGGCTTAGAGGCCGTCGAAATTCCCATTTTCTGGTCAAAAAGTTCTAATTTGGTACATTGATACTACAGGCCAACAGGAACCCACAAACCAAGTATGGCCCACATTCGCCATTAGGGGGCTTACAGGCCACTCCCAAAATTTCGCTTTCTGGTCAAAATTTTCTAATATGGTACATTGATACTACTGGCCAACAGGAACCCACAAACAAAGAATGGCTAACATTCGCCCTTAGGGGCACTAGAGGCCACTCGAAATTCCCATTTTATGGTCAAAAATGTTCTAATTTGGTACATTGATACTACAGGTCAACAGGAACCCTCAAACCAAGAATGGCCAACATTCACCCCTAGGGGGCTTACAGGTAATTCCCAAAAGTCCCATTTTCTGGTCAAATATTTTCTAATTATGTACATTGATACTACAGGCCAACAGGAACCCACAAACCAAGAATGACCCACATTTGCCCATAGGAGGCGCTTACAGGCCACGCTCCCAAAAAATATTTTCAAAGTGATACCATTTCCACGCCATTTAACCAATTCTTTTGAATCTTGGTGTACATGCCTCATTTCTCATTGGGAACAAAAACGCCTCAAGGATCCATAAGGTATGATGGATTTTCCTGTAGACTGAAAATGTTTCGTTTAGGATTCAGACAGAAATACATGTTTTTTGGATTCATCCATTGAGAGGGTTTAACCCCAACCCTCTACTGATCAATTTGAAATGATTTGCCATTTTGAGGAGGAATACACATTGCTGCTTGCAGCTATATTTATTATTATTATTATTATTAGATTCCTCCGTAGGAGGGAATCTATTGTAATTGATGGTTTTATTATTATTATTATTATTATTATTATTATTCTCCTTGAGCCCAAATAGCTCAAAAAGTCACTGGTCAAAAGTTTTCTAAATTGGCACATTGATACTCCATGCCAACGGTACCCCTAAACCAAGAATGGCCAACATTCGCCCATAGGTGGCGCTACAGGCCACGCCCAAAAAACAAAATTTCAAAGTGATACCATTTCCACGCCATTTGTCCAAATCTTCTGAAATTTGGTGTACATGCCTCATTCCTCATGGGGAACAAAAAGCCTCAAGAACCCATAACTTCCGCCATGATGGATTTTCCCAGACGCTGAAAATTTGCTAAAACCTACAAAACTCTTCTTCTCCTGAACCGTGAGCTCCAATTGACTTGAAATTTGGTACACATGTGTAGAATGGACATCCTTGAAAACGCTACTTAGGAAAAATGAATACGATACAAAATGGCTGAAAGGGGCGTGTTTATGTAAATGTCCAAATTTTAACAATATATACGTGTCAATAAATCAAATGTAATTTTGACTGATGGTTTTTCAAACCTAACATGCTTAAAGATGACATCACTCTGAAGTACTGTGCAAAGAATGGCCATGCCAAAATTCCCATTTTCTGGTCAAAAATGTTCTAATTTGGTAAATTAATAGTACAGGCCAACAGGAATCCACAAACCAAGAATGACCGACATACGCCACTAGGGGCACTACAGGACAAGCCAAAATTCCCATTTTCTGGTCAAAAATGTTCTAATTCGTACAAGAATAGTACAGGCCAACAGGAATCCACAAACCAAGAATGACCGACATTCGCCACTAGGGGGCACTACAGGACAAGCCAAAATTCCCATTTTCTGGTCAAAAATTTTCTAATTTGGTACTTTGATACTACAGGCCAACAGGAACCCACATACCAAGTGTGGCCCACATTCGCTCTTAGGGGGCTTACAGGCTACTCCAAAATTTCGCTTTCTGGTCAAAAACGCTCTAATTTGGTACATTGATACTGCAGGTCAACAGGAACCCTCAAACCAAGAATGGCTAACATTCAGCCTTAGGGGCACTACAGGCCATGCCGAAATTCCCATTTTCTGGTCAAAAATGTTCTAATTTGGTACATTAATAGTACAGGCCAAAAGGAATCCACAAACCAAGAATGACCGACATTCACCACTAGGTGGCGCTTAGAGGCCAGCTCGAAATTCCCATTTTCTGGTCAAAAAGTTATAATTTGGTACATTGATACTACAGGCCAACAGGAACCCACAAACCAAGTATGGCCCACATTCGCCATTAGGGGGCTTACAGGCCACTCCCAAAATTTCGCTTTCTGGTCAAAAATTTTCTAATATGGTACATTGATACTACTGGCCAACAGGAACCCACAAACAAAGAATGGCTAACATTCGCCTCTAGGGGGCACTAGAGGCCACGCTAAATTCCCATTTTATGGTCAAAAATGTTCTAATTTGGTACATTGATACTACAGGTCAACAGGAACCCTCAAACCAAGAATGGCCAACATTCACCCCTAGGGGCGCTTACAGGTAATTCCCAAAAGTCCCATTTTCTGGTCAAATATTTTCTAATTATGTACATTGATACTACAGGCCAACAGGAACCCACAAACCAAGAATGACCCACATTTGCCCATAGGAGGCGCTTACAGGCCACGCCTCAAAAAAATATTTTCAAAGTGATACCATTTCCACGCCATTTAACCAATTCTTTTGAATCTTGGTGTACATGCCTCATTTCTCATTGGGAACAAAAACGCCTCAAGGATCCATAAGGTATGATGGATTTTCCTGTAGACTGAAAATGTTTCGTTTAGGATTCAGACAGAAATACATGTTTTTTGGATTCATCCATTGAGAGGGTTTAACCCCAACCCTCTACTGATCAATTTGAAATGATTTGCCATTTTGAGGAGGAATCCGCATTGCTGCTTGCAGCTATATTTATTATTATTATTATTATTATTATTATTAGATTCCTCCGTAGGAGGGAATCTATTGTAATTGATGGTTTTATTATTATTATTATTATTATTATTATTATTATTATTATTATTATTATTATTATTATTCTCCTTGAGCCCAAATAGCTCAAAAAGTCACTGGTCAAAATTTTCTAAATTGGCACATTGATACTCCATGCCAACGGGTACCCCCAAACCAAGAATGGCCCACATTCGCCCATAGGTGGCGCTTACAGGCCACGCCCAAAAAACAAAATTCAAAGTGATACAATTTCCACGCCATTTGTCCAAATCTTCTGAAATTTGGTGTACATGCCTCATTCCTCATGGGGAACAAAAAGCCTCAAGAACCCATAACTTCCGCCATGATGGATTTTCCCGTGACGCTGAAAATTTGCTAAAACCTACAAAACTCTTCTTCTCCTGAACCGTAGCTCCAATTGACTTGAAATTTGGTACACATGTGTAGAATGGACATCCTTGAAAACGCTACTTAGGAAAAATGAATACTGATACAAAATGGCTGAAAGGAGCGTGTTTATGTAAATGTCCAAATTTTAACAATATATACGCGTCAATAAATCAAATGTAATTTTGACTGATGGTTTTTCAAACCTAACATGCTTAAAGATGACATCACTCTGAAGTACTGTGCAAAGAATGGCCATGCTAAAATTCCCATTTTCTGGTCAAAAATGTTCTAATTTGGTAAATTAATAGTACAGGCCAACAGGAATCCACAAACCAAGAATGACCGACATACGCCACTAGGGGCACTACAGGACAAGCCAAAATTCCCATTTTCTGGTCAAAAATGTTCTAATTCGGTACAAGAATAGTACAGGCCAACAGGAATCCACAAACCAAGAATGACTGACATTCGCCACTAGGGGCACTACAGGACAAGCCAAAATTCCCATTTTCTGGTCAAAAATTTTCTAATTTGGTACTTTGATACTACAGGCCAACAGGAACCCACATACCAAGTGTGGCCCACATTCGCCCTTAGGGGGCTTACAGGCTACTCCAAAATTACGCTTTCTGGTCAAAAACGCTCTAATTTGGTACATTGATACTGCAGGTCAACAGGAACCCTCAAACCAAGAATGGCTAACATTCGCCCTTAGGGGCACTACAGGCCATGCCGAAATTCCCATTTTCTGGTCAAAAATGTTCTAATTTGGTACATTAATAGTACAGGCCAAAAGGAATCCACAAACCAAGAATGACCGACATTCACCACTAGGTGGCTTAGAGGCCAAGCTCGAAATTCCCATTTTCTGGTCAAAAAGTTCTAATTTGGTACATTAATAGTACAGGCCAAAAGGAATCCACAAACCAAGAATGACCGACATTCACCACTAGGTGGCGCTTAGAGGCCAGCCGAAATTCCCATTTTCTGGTCAAAAAGTTATAATTTGGTACATTGATACTACAGGCCAAAAGGAACCCACAAACCAAGTATGGCCCACATTCGCCATTAGGGGGCTTACAGGCCACTCCCAAAATTTCGTTTTCTGGTCAAAAATTTTCTAATATGGTACATTGATACTACTGGCCAACAGGAACCCACAAACAAAGAATGGCTAACATTCGCCTCTAGGGGGCACTAGAGGCCACGCCGAAATTCCCATTTTATGGTCAAAAATGTTCTAATTTGGTACATTGATACTACAGGTCAACAGGAACCCTCAAACCAAGAATGGCCAACATTCACCCCTAGGGGGTGCTACAGGTAATTCCCAAAAGTCCCATTTTCTGGTCAAATATTTTCTAATTATGTACATTGATACTACAGGCCACGCCCCCAAAAAATATTTTCAAAGTGATACCATTTCCACGCCATTTAACCAATTCTTTTGAATCTTGGTGTACATGCCTCATTTCTCATTGGGAACAAAAACGCCTCAAGGATCCATAAGGTATGATGGATTTTCCTGTAGACTGAAAATGTTTCGTTTAGGATTCAGACAGAAATACATGTTTTTTGGATTCATCCATTGAGAGGGTTTAACCCCAACCCTCTACTGATCAATTTGAAATGATTTGCCATTTTGAGGAGGAATCCGCATTGCTGCTTGCAGCTATATTTATTATTATTATTATTCTCCTTGAGCCCCAATAGCTCAAAAAGTCACTGGTCAAAAATTTTCTAAATTGGCACATTGATACTCCATGCCAACGGGTACCCCCAAACCAAGAATGGTCAACATTCGCCCATAGGTGGCGCTACAGGCCACGCCCAAAAAACAAAAATTCAAAGTGATATAATTTCCACCCCATTTGTCCAAATCTTCTGAAACCTTGTAAACATGCCTCATTTCTCATGGGGAACAAAAAGCCTCAAGGACCCATACTTCTGCCATTATGGATTTTCCTGTACAGTGAAAATTTTGGAAAACCTACAAAACTCTTCTTCTCCTGAACCTCAGCTCCAATTGACTTGGAATTTGGCACACGTGTGTAGTATGTATGTCTTTCCAAACGCTACTTAGCAAAAATGAATACAATACAAAATGGCTGAAATGGACGTGTTTATGTAAATGTACACACAAAAGATGATCAAAAATTTTTAAAATCCCATTGATTTACAATGGCTGAGCAAAAGTGCTCCTCTACTGGACAAATATGGTCCACATGTAAAATCCCATTCACTTACATTGGCTGAGCAAAGAGGCTCCCTCTACTGGAGTAACTCTGTCTACCACATGCAGCTCTTCTGTAGCAATCTCTAATGAAGCATTTCGGTCTCCTAGTGGGTGGAGCTCCAGACTTAGACTACAGAAGACATTTTATGCCTGCACGGAGGTATGTCAAATCAATTGTGTGTCTTAATGCTTTCCAGTTTGAACATTCAAGCCGATTTTACACTATTCAACTCAACAAAGGCAAAACAACTCAAATAAATGTTTTCGAAGCAGTTTGTGTGACACAGCGAAGCGAGCCGCGTCGCGCCTAACGCTCGCGACGCCGATGAGAGTTCGCTTCCTTCTTATGCTTCAACGGACAATTTCATACACCAAAATACATGATATATTGGGGTGTCTGCTATATCTCAAGTGAACAAACAGTTGATAAAGAAATCGGGTATCAATATATTGAATTATGAATTATTGAAGGGGTCTAGTGATGCCGCTGTGATGTCCTGTTAGATTTTTCTCTATCGAGACAGCGTTAACGTATCAAAACTTCCGAGTATGATGTTGTTTAATTGTCTCTGACAACACGCAATCCTCGAGGTGAGATCATTTTTGCTCGCGATCTTCACGAAGGTTTGTTGGTTGTGTACAATGGTTGCCTGCTTGAACATTCAAGCGATTTTACACTATTCAACTCAACAAAGGCAAAACAACTCAAATAAATGTTTTCGAAGCAGTTTGTGTGACACAGCGAAGCGAGCCGCTGTCGCGACTAACGCCGCGACGCCGATGAGAGTTCGCTTCACAGCTTCATGCGTTTGAACGGACAATTTCATACACCAAAATACATGATATATTGGGGTGTCTGTTATGTATCAAGTGAACAAACAGTTGATAAAGAAATTGGGTATCAATATATTTAATTATGAATTATTGTGAACAACACGGATGCCGCTGTGGTGTCCTGTTAAGATTTTTCTCTCGAAACAGCGTTAACAGCTTAAACAAAATACTGCGTTATTTTTGCACATACAGATACATTTAATACATCGTCACAAACTATGAAAGTTGTACTTTTATTTGTTGTAAAATAAAGAAAATAAACCGTGTGCTCTTTGTCTAAGCTGAATATCTTTCTGAAACACGCCACAAAAACTTACACAAACATGAAACATATGTCTAAAGAAAGTAGGGATGGGCTGATCAATCCTAACGTATCAAAACTTCCGAGAATGATGTTGTTTAATTGTCTCTGACAACACGCAAACCGCGAGGCGAGATCATTTTTGCTCGCATCATCATGAAGGTTTGTCGGTTGTATACAATATTTGCCTGTTTGAACATTCAAGCGATTTTACACTATTCAAGTCAACAAATGTCAAAACAACTCAAATACATGTTTGCGAGCTGTTTGTGTGACACAGCGAGCCGCGTCGCGTCTAACTCACGCACTCCGATGTCTTTCGCTGCTGCTTGCGTCTGAACGGACAATTTCATACAACAGAGTGTCAAAATACATGATATATTGAGGAGTCTGTTATGTCTCAAGTGAACAAACAGTTGAGAAAGAAATCTGGAATAATTATATTTTATTCTGGCATTATTCCAGATGACGTCCTGCTATATTTTTCTCTCGAAACAGCGGAAACAACTTAAACAAAATACTGCGCCATTTTTGCCCATACAGAAACATGCAAGACATCATTACTGAACTATGAAATGTGTACTTTTATTTGTG
This sequence comes from Xyrauchen texanus, assembly GCF_025860055.1. Taxonomy (NCBI): domain Eukaryota; kingdom Metazoa; phylum Chordata; class Actinopteri; order Cypriniformes; family Catostomidae; genus Xyrauchen; species Xyrauchen texanus. Next base: position 9,075 of record NW_026265718.1, read on the forward strand.
TACACTTACAATAACAACAAAACCTTGTGCTTTTGTAAAATAAATAAACAGGGTGCTCAGTCTCTGTCTTAGCGATTATTTTTCTGAAACACGTCACAAAATTCAAGTGAACAAAATCAACCATTCACGCAGTCTGTATTTTATCATCTCACAATGAATACAAATGCAACAAGCATGGCACAAAACGAAAATAATGATACTTCTCAGTTCTCAAAAGATTAAACTGAACTGTGCCTTAAGTATCGTATCATGCGATAAAAGCCTCTTAAAGAGACAGTAACAATTTAGCCTTCGTCCTGAACATAGACATTCCCAAGTAATTGAGAAGTACAAATGGTATTATTTTAAGTTTTTTTTATTTCTCTCTTACCTTGTAAAATGCCACGTTTTTGAATGGCATGTGTAGTATATTTTTTATCAAGTTAAATTGTTGTTTTATACCACAGTTATGTCTGAGGAGCAAACATGCAGTTTACTGTGTGTAAAGGCCTGTGACGTGATGAATATGTGCTCACATAGGTTTGACTATTTGACTGTGTGTGCAGAAACATAAATAGCATTACTTAGGGGGGAGAATTGATCTCTTCCAAAGGACATTCTGTTACTTCTTAATATGGTCAAGACCAGAGTCAATGAAGAGCATGATAGATAATACATGTAAGCCCCACCTTGTTTGAGGAGATGTATTTAAGTAAACCAAACCAGAGATGCTTCAGTTGTTGTTGGTACTGTGGTTTCACCGTAGGCAACTTGGCTTTATTGTGTGATAATAAAGTCTATTCTTCTGAAATCAAAACCCCAAAGATGCTGAGTGATTTTTCACAAAATTGGCATGAAAAACTACTACAATTGGCGCCCGAACAGGGACAGAAGAGAGCAGAGTCGTTACATCGCGGGCTGGCTGGGAAAGCAAACACAAACACGGTGGCCACCATTAAGAGGTAAGCATATTTTGCTTATAAACGTTTGTGTTACTTGCCAGTTTGCCTGTGGTGGTAAGAACGCTCAAAAAGCTCTTCTAAACCAATAAAGAAAGGAAAATAAGAATAAAGGGTTTTGATTCCAGAAGAAATAATTGCATGCAATGATGCATGCAACAGCTTATTTGCTGTTAAGGGCTTAGATGAAATAACAGTAAATAAGGGCAGATAAAGTTTAAGAAAATATTAATATAGGCATATGCGGATACCGCTCTTTGGAAATATTAATATAAGAGGTCTGAATAGGCATATGCGGATACCGCTCTTGGGAAATATTAATATAAGAGGTCTGAATAGGCATATGCGGATACCGCTCTTGGGAAATATTAATATAAGAGGTCTGAATAGGCATATGCGGATACCGCTCATGGAAAATATTAATATAAGAGGTCTGAATAGGCATATGCGGATACTGCTCTTGGGAAATATTAATATAAGAGGTCTGAATAGGCATATGCGGATACCGCTCTTGGGAAATATTAATATAAGAGGTCTGAATAGGCATATGCGGATACCGCTCTTGGGAAATATTAATATAAGAGGTCTGAATAGGCATATGCGGATACCGCTCTTGGGAAATATTAATATAAGAGGTCTGAATAGGCATATGCGGATACCGCTCTTGGGAAATATTAATATAAGAGGTCTGAATAGGCATAAAAGATTAAAAAGTAAATAGATAAATTACTAATAATAAATCCTGCAGGTCACCTAAGAGGGGTGAAAAGTTGTCGTTCACTGTGTTAAGGAAGTGAATCAGTGATGGTAAAATAGGGGTTTTTAGAATTTTAGTGTATCTTCTGAGAGCTCTGTGTTTATAAAGGCCTTGTGTTTGTAATAAGTGTAATATTTCTGTGCTTGTAAGAATAATTGTGGTTCAAAGAGTGTGCAGAGTGAATGTGTATGAAAAAGTATGACTGAATAAAAATATAAGTTCGGTACAGGGATTGGAATGTGTGATTAGTCGTTGACCATAAAAGGAACACTGTGTGGATGTAATATGAGCCCAATAAATAAATAAGAGACAAAGCTGAATGGAGTAAAGTTGTTCAATAATGAAAGTGTGTCATTTATATGTTGAATGAATGTTTGAAATGAAAGCTGTCTCATAAAACTGTGGAAGGAAATTTCCGTTGTTAAAATATAGAAAACTAAAAATGTTCCAAAATATCAGCCTGTGCTGCATAAATGGTAAGGTGTATATATGCAATTTACAGCAGGGAAAATATATTTGGGCTATTTTCAACCTTCCATCAATATATGGAGGCAGAAGAGAGCTGATAATTACAGGCAGAGAAGGCACCTAATAAATATTCTAAATATTGCAAAGTGGAGATAAAACCAATGATAAAGATATATAGATAGAAAAATAAATTTAATAAAGTATAAACAAATAATAAGAAAAAGAATAAAAATAGCGAAATAATATAGATGTAAAACGAAATTAGGAAAAAAAGAAATCAAAAAGTTAACTTACAACTGTCTGGAAAACATTTAGTCTTGGCCGTTCTTAGTCTAGCAGCTGTTGATTGGAATGGGCTAGAACATAACTCCTAAACTAGACTGTAGCATAGAAATGTATTTGACTTCATGCAGATAATCTATACATTCAAGAGATATTGTAGGGTGTGTGACCAAGTTAGAGAGACTCAGCTTTGCTGCGTAGACAGAAAGTTAACTCTCAGCTTGTGAGGTTTTTTTAGAACTAGCAGCTGGCAGTGAAAATATGCTTAACTTCTGAACTGGTCAAATCACAGAAGAGAAGTAAACTTCATATAGAAAAGTTATGAAGTCAAAATAAATATCTGTGCTTAAAGTTTAACATTTCAAGCACAGGGACAAGTAACAATAAAAAATTGAAATTGAAATAAAAAATGAAACAACTGTAAAGTAATTAAAATCAGTTTGAGAAAACAAAAATAAAATAATAAATAATAAGAATAAGAATTAAAGCTTTAAGTCCAGTGTATTGCATTTAACTGAAGTCAACTAAGTAATTGGAATTTAAACAAAGGTTGTATATAAGATAAGTGTTGTTATATTACATAAGGTAAAACTCCAGTGGAAAGAGTAAAATCTAGAAGTCCACTGTGAAAAATCTCAAAGAAATGAGAAAGCACAATAAAAGTATTAAAAAGTAAAGGTGAAAGAAATCGGAAAATTGTTTCAAAATATTGCTGTTGAAGATTAGTGTAGAAGGAAATACATTTAAAGAAGAAATAAGAGACTAATTTATTCTCTAAATGTATTGATTTATCTAAATTAATGGTGCTAAAATAATTTTTCATTTTTATATGCCAAGTAAAAACGAAGAAGGAACAAGTGGAGAAATAAGAACTAAAATCTAGATGAAAACCGATCCTAAAAATTGACAAACATATAGGAAATGTATTCATGTATGGGGTATAATAATTCATATATTAGAAGAAGATAAGGAAAATGATTTAGAAAGACATTTAGATTAAAATGTAAAAAAATAAATAAAAAGATAAGAGTAAAAACTAAGAACAGGAAAAATAAAAAGAATAAAGTAAGAGCTATATCCAGAAAATTTAAAATTCACTGAGGAATATGAGACAGGGCAGAGAAAAAGCTGAGAGATGCAGAGGAGGGTAAAAGGACAGGGTTCTTTTTAAAAATACCTCCCTATGTGACCCCAAAGGTCAGCTCCCAAAGGTCAGCTCCCAAAGGTCAGCTCCAAATACTTTGGATAGAATGTGGATGTCATTTCACGTGATTGTGGCCAGTAGTTATCAAAGCCACAGAAAATGGGAAAGGGAGATTAAAAAAAGGATTTTGAAATTGGAATATGAAAAGTAAATCAAATTCATGTGTCTGTTTTATGTTCTGTCTAGTCCAATATGAGAGAATAACATTTTTAACATTATTAAATTAAACTATAATGTCTTGATATATAAATGTTATATAAATGTATATAAACCCATGATTATATGTTTTATTTTTGATGTGTTTAAATATGTCTGGAGAACAATGTACATGTGTGTGCAACTTTATTGGTGTAAACTTGATCAACCAACAAAAATAAAACAGATAGTGTTTATTATTTTTGCTAGGAATGTCTGACTGGAGAGATTGAGTGAAACCTAAGTGCTCTTAATAGAAACCCGATCCTGCACTCTGTAAGGAGAAAGAGCAGGAGGGGTTCAACCTGGTGTCTCTCATGGTGTCTCTCATGATGTCTCTAGTCAAACACAGGGGCCCCCAAATTTAGGAAAAAGAGATAGCAGATTCTTTTGAGATTAGACATTTTTCTTTTATTTCTTGTTTTATATATACAGTGTAGGCATTGGTTGATCATGGGTACACTGAAAGTTGTCACTGAGACTAGAATTAAAGAAAATAAATTTAAGAATGATTTAAATCATTTCATGTTCTCTACGTTTCAAATTTACTCAGATAAGTTTTTTCTTGGGTTTGTTCTATGACCAGTCATGCTAGATAAAATTGAAATAAGTCCCAATATGTGGTGTATTTGATTGAAAAAATATTGATAATGCTAAGGAAAAACTGGAAATTGGTACTGGGTGAAACTCATAGAAAAACATTAAGATTAAATTGAATATCATGAATAATTTGATGTTCATGTGTCTATTCTGTGTGAAATTGATGCTAACTATGTTTTACTCTCTTTGTTGTCAGCATTGTGTAAGTCATTTCAATAACTCATTCTGGAACCAGTCTCTATCATTGCAGATTGCTGAGCCAGATGATTTATTGAAGAAGCTTATGTTACAGGAGACAGTCCAGAGAAAAGAAAAAAGACTGAGAAATACAGTATGTGGGCTGTTATATGATTGGCCCTCCTAATATCATGAATGCTGGTAATCATTACTGAATTGACATTTCAATTGTGGATTCAAATTTCTCTTGATAAGTTGATTTCAGTCATATATGACTAATTGGATGTTTGCTTCTCCAAATGCCATCCAAGGGTGCAATATCCATGTCGAAATTGTTCTGAGGGTCTAAATTTAAATCCAGCATCTAATTGCGAATTTGTTGATGTGAAGGTTAAATATTAAAACTAAATGGCAAAGTAAGAGTAACATATTGGATTGTTTACTCCCCTAAATTTCCCAAAGACTACCCTCACTTTAAAAAAAAGCTTAATCAGTACTGCAAGGAGTTAATTAAGTGTCTATTTCTAGTAAGCTAGTTTTATTTTGAGTTAAATCCATGAAAATACAATTTTAGAGGTATACAGTTTATGCACAGTGACATCTGTCTCTGTTATTTAACTGAATAATTGATCATAAAATGCTGATAAGTATAAGACGATAATAACTGAAAAATCATATTATTAAAGGATTAGGATATAAAAATGAGACTTGTAAGAAATTCAAAGGACATAATGTATTTCACTGAGCAATTATTGCAAAACACAAGATATTTGTCTGAACTTCCATTGTGCCACTTTACTATTTTATTTTGTTTAAAATCTTTAATTTATTAATTTAAAAAGGTGATTTATGTTGGTTTATTTGACATAATGAAAGTTCCTTCTCCTGAGAAAGAGTAAGAAAAAAGAGAAAGTAAACATAAGAGAGTTTAAAACGAAAACTTAAATTTCTCAATGGTCTGAATACAAATGCGCATTAATTTTATTGCGCGAGGAGGGAAGGGATAAGAGAAGTAGAAATTCTAGAAGTTTTCTTGAAGATGGTTTACAATGGCAAAGGTTGAAAGCAGATAATATAATAAAGTATATTTGATTATATCATTTTATTAAATTACATTTATCACTATTCTCTGTTGTAGAATTACATAAATGTGTTATTGTGATTTTCTAAGAAAGAAAAGGGGAATAACTGTAACAACAGTGTGAAGGAGTGCAATCTCTCCCTCAAATTCTTTCCCTCTCGCTCTCAGTTTAAGTTTTTAAGTGGGCTAGAACCATATCACTAATTTGTTTTATTTTCTTTTGATTTTATTTTCTTTTACATGGAAAATGATGTGATTTGACAATAATTTTAGATACAGTAATATGAAGGAAAGGTTCAAACAGCTTTCCTCATCATGATTAAAGATTTGTTATTTTCAGAGGGCAATTTGAATCTCATACTAAAGATAAGAGATTTGGTTGAGTGTACATCTGGATGAATAAATGTAGGTTCTAAAACTACCTAGAAATTATTAAATTAAGTGATGATTTAAATTAAGCATCTTAGAAGCTTGACAGAGGCGATCCTGTATTTTGATTTGTTCTGATGGATAGTCTTCACCAAGAGACAAAGTCTTTTATGACCTTTGCTAAATGAGAAAATATAACAACTTGAATGGAAATTAGTGAACTGTAAATGAGTTCAATTGTTGCATTTTACTTTTCATTTGGACAATTTCAATAGATTGTTGAACTGTGAATAATGCTTTGTGAATTTAACCATGTTTTGGTCTGTCTCAATGTTTGAGCAGTTGTAGATGCTCCATTGGCTGTGATGGTTCTCAGGTGATGCTCCCTGAAGCAAGGGAAAATGTTTGTTTACAGATACCAAATTATTAAAGATTGGATAATAAGACTGAGCGGTACCGAGACCAGAGACAAGAGATGATGACCCAATAATGGGTAAAAGTCTCCAGTGGCAAGAGGTGACGACCCAATGACGGGTAAAGACTCTCCAATTGCAAAATGAGAGCTGCCTAAGACAGGGCGCCACCGCCCTGGAAACATGCCCAAGAAGGGTGAACTGGGTTTAAGGAAGTGGATGGATGCTTTAAGGAAAGAAGCATCAAAAGGGAGGTCTAGAAGAAACCTGCCAGAAGTTGTGAGTTCCACTCAACCTGACAGTGTCTTAATAACCGCTTTATTAAAATATTTTATCACAGCGATGAATAACAAGCATTCTATCACTGTGTTATCAGGGGATCACACCCTGTGTAGAAGACCAATTATAGATTGATTTTGGAGGTAAAGTTTGAGAACCGTTGCATACAAAGAAGTGCCTAAATTATTATTAAGCAAACCTGGGACTGTTTGCATGATGAAGGAAAATTATTTTTATTTATGCTGTTATTGAACTCATGTACATTTGAATAATAATGAAGAATGGAAAAGAATATATGGTGGTGACTAAAAATGAACATGACCTGATTGCCAAAAGAAATGGGGTACACAATTAACTAAAATTAATATAATATCTGGATAATAACATTGTGGAAGGAATAAGATTCTGTGTGATCCTTAGTAAAATAATTTTGGATTCAAGCAACAGTAAAGCAGATGACTTTGATTGATGTGAATGGCCCAATGCAATGGCAACTACCCTGAATGGACAGAAAGACCAAATTGGGAGGAAATTGATTCCTTCAATGAATATATAAGAAGATATGAAGAACCACGCCCTGGGTGTAAGTGCTGGTTAACCTCTCCCCAAAGGGTGATCCTCTACGATGCATAAAGCATCTGGGTTGAAGACATCTACACTACAAGCAAGAACTCTTAAAATTAGGATGAATATTTTGTTTAATGCAATCTACATAACTGTGACAACCAAAAACAAGACCAAACCAGGAGCACGTACATGCTTAAATATGTTAATTTGTGACTATAGAAAGTCACAGAGGAGGGAATATGTAGTATATTTTTTATCAAGTTAAATTGTTGTTTTATACCACAGTTATGTCTGAGGAGCAAACATGCAGTTTACTGTGTGTAAAGGCCTGTGACGTGATGAATATGTGCTCACATAGGTTTGACTATTTGACTGTGTGTGCAGAAACATAAATAGCATTACTTAGGGGAGAATTGATCTCTTCCAAAGGACATTCTGTTACTTCTTAATATGGTCAAGACCAGAGTCAATGAAGAGCATGATAGATAATACATGTAAGCCCCACCTTGTTTGAGGAGATGTATTTAAGTAAAACCAAACCAGAGATGCTTCAGTTGTTGTTGGTACTGTGGTTTCACCGTAGGCAACTCGGCTTTATTGTGTGATAATAAAGTCTATTCTTCTGAAATCAAAACCCCAAAGATGCTGAGTGATTTTTCACAAAATTGGCATGAAAAACTACTACACATGTAAACACAATCACTCCATTTTTTTCACTGGATCTGTTGCTATTTTAATGATTTAAAAATCAAAGCACTGACCATTTAAAGTGTGAGCTTGTAGGCTACATTTTGAAATAGTTATAAACAGTCACAGCTATACAGTGTTATTATGTGCCTAGATAGTCTTTCAAATAAAATTGCTTGTGATATGCTTATGTAAATCACACAAAAAAACAGAAAAAAAATCTTAAGAGAGAAGTGAAAGTGAAAGTAGAGATTTTCAAAGTGATTTTTCATTCAAAGTGATACAATTTCCACGCCATTTGTCTAAATCTTCTGAAACTTGGTGTACATGCCTCATTCCTCATGGGGAACAAAAAGCCTTAAGGACCCATAACTTTCACCATGATGGATTTTCCCGTACGTTGAAAATTTGCGAAAACCTAAAAATACTCTTCTTCTCCTGAACCGTAGCTCCAATTGACTTGAAATTTGGTACACATTTGTAGAATGGACATCCTTGAAAACATTACTTAGGAAAAATGAATGTGATACAAAATGTCTGAAAGGGGCGTGTTTATGTAAATGTCCAAATTTTAACAATATATACCTGTCAATAAATCAAATGTAATTTTGACTGATGGTTTTTCAAACCTAACATGCTTCAAGATGACATCACTCTGAAGTACTGCGCAAAGAATGGCCGACATTCAGCCCCTAGGGGGCTTACAGGCCATGTCGAAATTCCCATTTTCTGGTCTAAAATGTTCTAATTTGGTACAATGGTACTACAGGCCAACAGGAACCCACAAACCAAGAATGGCCGACATTCGCCACTAGGGGCGCTAAAGGCCACGCCAAAATTCCCGTTTTCTGGTCAAATTTTTTTTAATTTGGTACATTGATACTACAGGCAGACAGGAACCCACAAACCAAGAATGGACAACATTCACCCCTAGGGGCGCTACAGGCCATGCCAAAATTCCCATTTTCTGGTCAAAAATTTTCTAATTTGGTACACTGATACTACATGCCAACAGGAACCCACAAACCACGAATGGCCAACATTCGCCATTAGAGGGCACTACAGGTAATTCCAAAAATCCCATTTTCTGGTCAAACATTTTCTAATTTGGTGTATTGATTCTACAGGCCGACAGGAACCCACAAACCAAGAAAGGCCCACATTCAGCCCCTAGGGGCGCTACAGGCCACTCCAAAATTCCCATTTTCTGGTCAAATATTTTCTAATTTTGTACATTTATACTACAGGCCAACAGGAACCCACAAACCAAGAATGACCAACATTTGCCCATAGGTGGCGCTACAGGCCACGCCCCAAATTTTTTTTCAAAATGATATAATATCCAACCCATTTGTCCAATTCTTCTGAAACTTGGTGTACATGCCGCATTTCTCATTGTGAACAAAAAAGCCTCAAGGATCCATAAGGTCCGGTATGGATTTTCCTGTACATTGAAAATGTTTTGTTTAGGAATCAGACGAAGACATGTTTTTTTGAATTCCTTAATTGGGAGGGTTTATCCCCAACCATCTACTGATCAATTTTAAATGATTTGCCATTTTGAGGAGGAATCCGCATTGCTGCTTGCAGCTATATTTAGATTCCTCCGTAAGGAGGGAATCTATTGTATTTGTCGGTATTATTATTATTATTATTATTATTATTATTATTAGATTCCTCCGTAGGAGGGAATCTATTGTAATTGATGGTTTTATTATTATTATTATTATTATTATTATTATTATTATTATTATTATTATTATTACTTCTTCTCCTTGAGCCCAAATAGCTCAAAAAGTCACTGGTCAAAAGTTTTCTAAATTGGCACATTGATAGTCCATGCCAACGGGTACCCCCAAACCAAGAATGGTCAACATTCGCCCATAGGTGGCGCTACAGGCCACGCCCAAAAAAAATATTTTCAAAGTGATACCATTTCCACGCCATTTGTCCAAATCTCCTGAAACTTGGTGTACATGCCTCATTTCTCATGGGGAACAAAAAGCCTCAAGAACCCATAACTTCCGCCATGATGGATTTTTCCGTACGTTGAAAATTTGCGAAAACCTACAAAACTCTTCTTCTCCTGAACCGTAGCTCCAATTGACTTGAAATTTGGTACACATGTGTAGAATTGAAGTCTTTGAAAACGTTACTTAGGAAAAATGAATACGATACAAAATGGCTGAAAGGGGCGTGTTTATGTAAATGTCCAAATTTTAACAATATATACGTGTCAATAAATCAAATGTAATTTTGACTGATGGTTTTTCAAACCTAACATGCTTCAAGATGACATCACTCTGAAGTACTGCGCAAAGAATGGCCAACATTCGCCCCTAGGGGCGCTACAGGCCATGCCGAAATTCCCATTTTCTGGTCTAAAATGTTCTAATTTGGTACAATGGTACTACAGGCCAACAGGAACCCACAAACCAAGAATGGCCGACATTCGCCACTAGGGGGCTTAAAGGCCACGCCAAAATTCCCGTTTTCTGGTCAAAAATGTTCTAATTTAGTACATTGATACTACAGGCCAACAGGAACCCACAAACCAAGAATGGCCAACATTCACCCCTAGGGGTGCTACAGGCCATGCCGAAATTCCCATTTTCTGGTCTAAAATGTTCTAATTTGGTACAATGGTACTACAGGCCAACAGGAACCCACAAACCAAGAATGGCCAACATTCGCCATTAGGGGCGCTACAGGTAATTCCCAAAAGTCCCATTTTCTGGTCAAACATTTTCTAATTTGGTACATTGATTCTACAGGCCAAAAGGAACCCACAAACCAAGAATGGCCCACATTCAGCCCCTAGGGGCGCTACAGGCCACTCCAAAATTCCCATTTTCTGGTCAAATATTTTCTAATTTTGTACATTGATACTACAGGCCAACAGGAACCCACAAACCAAGAATGGCCCACATTCGACCATAGGTGGTGCTACAGGCCACGCCCCAAAAAAATATTTTCAAAGTGATACCATTTCCACGCCATTTGTCCAATTCTTCTGAAACTTGGTGTACATGCCTCATTTCTCATTGGGAACAAAAAGCCTCAAGGATCCATAAGGTCCGGTATGGATTTTCCTGTACATTGAAAATGTTTTGTTTAGGATTCAGACAAAGACATGTTTTTTGAATTCCTTAATTGGGAGGGTTTATCCCCAACCATCTACTGATCAATTTTAAATGATTTGCTATTTTGAGGAGGAATCCGCATTGCTGCTTGCAGCTATATTTATTATTATTATTATTATTATTCTCCTTGAGCCCCAATAGCTCAAAAAGTCACTGGTCAAAAATTTTCTAAATTGGCACATTGATACTCCATGCCAACGGGTACCCCCAAACCAAGAATGGTCAACATTCGCCCATAGGTGGCGCTACAGGCCACGCCCAAAAAACAAAAATTCAAAGTGATATAATTTCCACCCCATTTGTCCAAATCTTCTGAAACTTTGTAAACATGCCTCATTTCTCATGGGGAACAAAAAAGCCTCAAGGACCCATACTTCTGCCATTATGGATTTTCCTGTACAGTGAAAATTTTGGAAAACCTACAAAACTCTTCTTCTCCTGAACCTCAGCTCCAATTGACTTGGAATTTGGCACACGTGTGTAGTATGTATGTCTTTCCAAACGTTACTTAGCAAAAATGAATACAATACAAAATGGCTGAAATGGACGTGTTTATGTAAATGTACACACAAAAGATGATCAAAAATTTTTAAAATCCCATTGATTTACAATGGCTGAGCAAAAGTGCTCCCTCTACTGGACAAATATGGTCCACATGTAAAATCCCATTCACTTACATTGGCTGAGCAAAGAGGCTCCCTCTACTGGAGTAACTCTGTCTACCACATGCAGCTCTTCTGTAGCAATCTCTCTAATGAAGCATTTCGGTCTCCTAGTGGGTGGAGCTCCAGACTTAGACTACAGAAGACATTTTGCGTCTGCATGGAGGTATGTCAAATCAATTGTGTGTCTTAATGCTTTCCAGTTTGAACATTCAAGCGATTTTACACTATTCAACTCAACAAAGGCAAAACAACTCAAATAAATGTTTTCGAGCAGTTTGTGTGACACAGCGAGCGAGCCGCGTCGCGTCTAACGTTCGCACGCCGATGAGAGTTCGCTTTCCCTTCTTGCGTTTCAACGGACAATTTCATACACCAAAATACATGATATATTGGGGTGTCTGCTATATCTCAAGTGAACAAACAGTTGATAAAGAAATCGGGTATCAATATATTGAATTATGAATTATTGAAGGGGTCTAGTGATGCCGCTGTGATGTCCTGTTAGATTTTTCTCTATCGAGACAGCGTTAACGTATCAAAACTTCCGAGTATGATGTTGTTTAATTGTCTCTGACAACACGCAATCCTCGAGGCGAGATCATTTTTGCTCGCATCTTCACGAAGGTTTGTTGGTTGTGTACAATGGTTGCCTGCTTGAACATTCAAGCGATTTTACACTATTCAACTCAACAAAGGCAAAACAACTCAAATAAATGTTTTCGAGCAGTTTGTGTGACACAGCGAGCGAGCCGCGTCGCGACTAACGCCGCGACGCCGATGAGAGTTCGCTTTCACAGCTTCATGCGTTTGAACGGACAATTTCATACACCAAAATACATGATATATTGGGGTGTCTGTTATGTATCAAGTGAACAAACAGTTGATAAAGAAATTGGGTATCAATATATTTAATTATGAATTATTGTGAACAACACGGATGCCGCTGTGGTGTCCTGTTAAGATTTTTCTCTCGAAACAGCGTTAACAGCTTAAACAAAATACTGCGTTATTTTTGCACATACAGATACATTTAATACATCGTCACAAACTATGAAAGTTGTACTTTTATTTGTTGTAAAATAAAGAAAATAAACCGTGTGCTCTTTGTCTAAGCTGAATATCTTTCTGAAACACGTCACAAAAACTTACACAAACATGAAACATATGTCTAAAGAAAGTAGGGATGGGCTGATCAATCCTAACGTATCAAAACTTCCGAGAATGATGTTGTTTAATTGTCTCTGACAACACGCAAACCGCGAGGCGAGATCATTTTTGCTCGCATCATCATGAAGGTTTGTCGGTTGTATACAATGTTTGCCTGTTTGAACATTCAAGCGATTTTACACTATTCAACTCAACAAATGTCAAAACAACTCAAATACATGTTTGCGAGCTGTTTGTGTGACACAGCGAGCCGCGTCGCGTCTAACTCACGCACTCCGATGTCTTTCGCTGCTGCTTGCGTCTGAACGGACAATTTCATACAACAGAGTGTCAAAATACATGATATATTGAGGAGTCTGTTATGTCTCAAGTGAACAAACAGTTGAGAAAGAAATCTGGAATAATTATATTTTATTCTGGCATTATTCCAGATGACGTCCTGCTATATTTTTCTCTCGAAACAGCGGAAACAACTTAAACAAAATACTGCGTCATTTTTGCCCATACAGAAACATGCAAGACATCATTACGAACTATGAAATGTGTACTTTTATTTGTGTACACTTACAATAACAACAAAACCTTGTGCTTTTGTAAAATAAATAAACAGGGTGCTCAGTCTCTGTCTTCGCGATTATTTTTCTGAAACACGTCACAAAATTCAAGTGAACAAAATCAACCATTCACGCAGTCTGTATTTTATCATCTCACAATGAATACAAATGCAACAAGCATGGCACAAAACGAAAATAATGATACTTCTCAGTTCTCAAAAGATTAAACTGAACTGTGCCTTAAGTATCGTATCATGCGATAAAAGCCTCTTAAAGAGACAGTAACAATTTAGCCTTCGTCCTGAACATAGACATTCCCAAGTAATTGAGAAGTACAAATGGTATTATTTTAAGTTTTTTTATTTCTCTCTTACCTTGTAAAATGCCACGTTTTTGAATGGCATGTAAACACAATCACTCCATTTTTTTCACTGGATCTGTTGCTATTTTAATGATTTAAAAATCAAAGCACTGACCATTTAAAGTGTGAGCTTGTAGGCTACATTTTGAAATAGTTATAAACAGTCACAGCTATACAGTGTTATTATGTGCCTAGATAGTCTTTCAAATAAAATTGCTTGTGATATGCTTATGTAAATCACACAAAAAAAACAGAAAAAAAATCTTAAGAGAGAAGTGAAAGTGAAAGTAGAGATTTTCAAAGTGATTTTTCATTCAAAGTGATACAATTTCCACGCCATTTGTCTAAATCTTCTGAAACTTGGTGTACATGCCTCATTCCTCATGGGGAACAAAAAAGCCTTAAGGACCCATAACTTTCACCATGATGGATTTTCCCGTACGTTGAAAATTTGCGAAAACCTAAAAATACTCTTCTTCTCCTGAACCGTAGCTCCAATTGACTTGAAATTTGGTACACATTTGTAGAATGGACATCCTTGAAAACATTACTTAGGAAAAATGAATGTGATACAAAATGTCTGAAAGGGGCGTGTTTATGTAAATGTCCAAATTTTAACAATATATACCTGTCAATAAATCAAATGTAATTTTGACTGATGGTTTTTCAAACCTAACATGCTTCAAGATGACATCACTCTGAAGTACTGCGCAAAGAATGGCCGACATTCGCCCCTAGGGGGCGCTACAGGCCATGTCGAAATTCCCATTTTCTGGTCTAAAATGTTCTAATTTGGTACAATGGTACTACAGGCCAACAGGAACCCACAAACCAAGAATGGCCGACATTCGCCACTAGGGGGCTTAAAGGCCACGCCAAAATTCCCGTTTTCTGGTCAAATTTTTTTTTAATTTGGTACATTGATACTACAGGCAGACAGGAACCCACAAACCAAGAATGGACAACATTCACCCCTAGGGGCACTACAGGCCATGCCAAAATTCCCATTTTCTGGTCAAAAATGTTCTAATTTGGTACACTGATACTACATGCCAACAGGAACCCACAAACCACGAATGGCCAACATTCGCCATTAGGGGCGCTACAGGTAATTCCAAAAATCCCATTTTCTGGTCAAACATTTTCTAATTTGGTGTATTGATTCTACAGGCCGACAGGAACCCACAAACCAAGAAAGGCCCACATTCGCCCCTAGGGGGCTTACAGGCCACTCCAAAATTCCCATTTTCTGGTCAAATATTTTCTAATTTTGTACATTTATACTACAGGCCAACAGGAACCCACAAACCAAGAATGACCAACATTTGCCCATAGGTGGCGCTTACAGGCCACGCCCCAAATTTTTTTTTTCAAAATGATATAATATCCACCCCATTTGTCCAATTCTTCTGAAACTTGGTGTACATGCCGCATTTCTCATTGGGAACAAAAAGCCTCAAGGATCCATAAGGTCCGGTATGGATTTTCCTGTACATTGAAAATGTTTTGTTTAGGAATCAGACGAAGACATGTTTTTTTGAATTCCTTAATTGGGAGGGTTTATCCCCAACCATCTACTGATCAATTTTAAATGATTTGCCATTTTGAGGAGGAATCCGCATTGCTGCTTGCAGCTATATTTATTATTATTATTATTCTTCTCCTTGAGCCCCAATAGCTCAAAAAGTCACTGGTCAAAAATTTTCTAAATTGGCACATTGATACTCCATGCCAACGGGTACCCCCAAACCAAGAATGGCCCACATTCTGCCCATAGGTGGCGCTACAGGCCACGCCCAAAAAACAAAATTCAAAGTGATACAATTTCCACGCCATTTGTCCAAATCTTCTGAAATTTGGTGTACATGCCTCATTCCTCATGGGGAACAAAAAGCCTCAAGAACCCATAACTTCCGCCATGATGGATTTTCCCGTACGTTGAAAATTTGCGAAAACCTACAAAACTCTTCTTCTCCTGAACCGTAGCTCCAATTGACTTGAAATTTGGTACACATGTGTAGAATGGACATCCTTGAAAACGTTACTTAGGAAAAATGAATACGATACAAAATGGCTGAAAGGGGCGTGTTTATGTAAATGTCCAAATTTTAACAATATATACGTGTCAATAAATCAAATGTAATTTTGACTGATGGTTTTTCAAACCTAACATGCTTAAAGATGACATCACTCTGAAGTACTGTGCAAAGAATGGCCATGCCAAAATTCCCATTTTCTGGTCAAAAATGTTCTAATTTGGTAAATTAATAGTACAGGCCAACAGGAATCCACAAACCAAGAATGACCGACATACGCCACTAGGGGGCACTACAGGACAAGCCAAAATTCCCATTTTCTGGTCAAAAATGTTCTAATTCGGTACAAGAATAGTACAGGCCAACAGGAATCCACAAACCAAGAATGACCGACATTCGCCACTAGGGGGCACTACAGGACAAGCCAAAATTCCCATTTTCTGGTCAAAAATTTTCTAATTTGGTACTTTGATACTACAGGCCAACAGGAACCCACATACCAAGTGTGGCCCACATTCAGCCCTTAGGGGCGCTACAGGCTACTCCAAAATTTCGTTTTCTGGTCAAAAACGTTCTAATTTGGTACATTGATACTGCAGGTCAACAGGAACCCTCAAACCAAGAATGGCTAACATTCGCCCCTAGGGGGCACTACAGGCCATGCCGAAATTCCCATTTTCTGGTCAAAAATGTTCTAATTTGGTACATTAATAGTACAGGCCAAAAGGAATCCACAAACCAAGAATGACCGACATTCACCACTAGGTGGCGCTAGAGGCCAAGCCGAAATTCCCATTTTCTGGTCAAAAAAGTTATAATTTGGTACATTGATACTACAGGCCAACAGGAACCCACAAACCAAGTATGGCCCACATTCGCCATTAGGGGCGCTTACAGGCCACTCCCAAAATTTTGTTTTCTGGTCAAAAATTTTCTAATATGGTACATTGATACTACTGGCCAACAGGAACCCACAAACAAAGAATGGCCAACATTCGCCCTTAGGGGGCACTAGAGGCCACCTGAAATTCCCATTTTATGGTCAAAAATGTTCTAATTTGGTACATTGATACTACAGGTCAACAGGAACCCTCAAACCAAGAATGGCCAACATTCACCCCTAGGGGCGCTACAGGTAATTCCCAAAAGTCCCATTTTCTGGTCAAATATTTTCTAATTATGTACATTGATACTACAGGCCAACAGGAACCCATAAACCAAGAATGACCCACATTTGCCCATAGGAGGCGCTACAGGCCACGCCCCAAAAAATATTTTCAAAGTGATACCATTTCCACGCCATTTAACCAATTCTTTTGAATCTTGGTGTACATGCCTCATTTCTCATTGGGAACAAAAACGCCTCAAGGATCCATAAGGTATGATGGATTTTCCTGTAGACTGAAAATGTTTCGTTTAGGATTCAGACAGAAATACATGTTTTTTGGATTCATCCATTGAGAGGGTTTAACCCCAACCCTCTACTGATCAATTTGAAATGATTTGTCATTTTGAGGAGGAATCCGCATTGCTGCTTGCAGCTATATTTATTATTATTATTATTAGATTCCTCCATAAGGAGGGAATCTATTGTATTTGATGGTTTTATTATTATTAGATTCCTCCGTAGGAGGGAATCTATTGTAATTGATGGTTTTATTATTATTATTATTATTATTATTATTAGATTCCTCCGTAAGGAGGGAATCTATTGTATTTGATGGTTTTATTATTATTATTAGATTCCTCCGTAAGGAGGGAATCTATTGTATTTGACGGTTTTATTATTATTATTATTATTATTATTATTATTATTATTATTATTATTATTCTTCTTCTCCTTGAGCCCCAATAGCTCAAAAAGTCACTGGTCAAAAATGTTCTAAATTGGCACATTGATACTCCATGCCAACGGGTACCCCCAAACCAAGAATGGTCAACATTCGCCCATAGGTGGCGCTACAGGCCACGCCCAAAAAACAAAAATTCAAAGTGATATAATTTCCACCCCATTTGTCCAAATCTTCTGAAATTTTTGTAAACATGCCTCATTTCTCATGGGGAACAAAAAAGCCTCAAGGACCCATACTTCTGCCATTATGGATTTTCCTGTACAGTGAAAATTTTGGAAAACCTACAAAACTCTTCTTCTCCTGAACCTCAGCTCCAATTGACTTGGAATTTGGCACACGTGTGTAGTATGTATGTCTTTCCAAACGTTACTTAGCAAAAATGAATACAATACAAAATGGCTGAAATGGACGTGTTTATGTAAATGTACACACAAAAGATGATCAAAAATGTTTAAAATCCCATTGATTTACAATGGCTGAGCAAAAGTGCTCCCTCTACTGGACAAATATGGTCCACATGTAAAATCCCATTCACTTACATTGGCTGAGCAAAGAGGCTCCCTCTACTGGAGTAACTCTGTCTACCACATGCAGCTCTTCTGTAGCAATCTCTCTAATGAAGCATTTCGGTCTCCTAGTGGGTGGAGCTCCAGACTTAGACTACAGAAGACATTTTGCGTCTGCATGGAGGTATGTCAAATCAATTGTGTGTCTTAATGCTTTCCAGTTTGAACATTCAAGCGATTTTACACTATTCAACTCAACAAAGGCAAAACAACTCAAATAAATGTTTTCGAGCAGTTTGTGTGACACAGCGAAGCGAGCCGCGTCGCGTCTAACGTTCGCACGCCGATGAGAGTTCGCTTTCCTTCTTGCGTTTCAACGGACAATTTCATACACCAAAATACATGATATATTGGGGTGTCTGCTATATCTCAAGTGAACAAACAGTTGATAAAGAAATCGGGTATCAATATATTGAATTATGAATTATTGAAGGGGTCTAGTGATGCCGCTGTGATGTCCTGTTAGATTTTTCTCTATCGAGACAGCGTTAACGTATCAAAACTTCCGAGTATGATGTTGTTTAATTGTCTCTGACAACACGCAATCCTCGAGGCGAGATAATTTTTGCTCGCGATCTTCACGAAGGTTTGTTGGTTGTGTACAATGGTTGCCTGCTTGAACATTCAAGCCGATTTTACACTATTCAACTCAACAAAGGCAAAACAACTCAAATAAATGTTTTCGAGCAGTTTGTGTAACACAGCGAAGCGAGCCGCGTCGCGACTAACGCCGCACGCCGATGAGAGTTCGCTTTCACAGCTTCATGCGTTTGAACGGACAATTTCATACACCAAAATACATGATATATTGGGGTGTCTGTTATGTATCAAGTGAACAAACAGTTGATAAAGAAATTGGGTATCAATATATTTAATTATGAATTATTGTGAACAACACGGATGCCGCTGTGGTGTCCTGTTAAGATTTTTCTCTCGAAACAGCGTTAACAGCTTAAACAAAATACTGCGTTATTTTTGCACATACAGATACATTTAATACATCGTCACAAACTATGAAAGTTGTACTTTTATTTGTTGTAAAAGAAAATAAACCGTGTGCTCTTTGTCTAAGCTGAATATCTTTCTGAAACACGTCACAAAAACTTACACAAACATGAAACATATGTCTAAAGAAAGTAGGGATGGGCTGATCAATCCTAACGTATCAAAACTTCCGAGAATGATGTTGTTTAATTGTCTCTGACAACACGCAAACCGCGAGGCGAGATCATTTTTGCTCGCATCATCATGAAGGTTTGTCGGTTGTATACAATGTTTGCCTGTTTGAACATTCAAGCGATTTTACACTATTCAACTCAACAAATGTCAAAACAACTCAAATACATGTTTGCGAGCTGTTTGTGTGACACAGCGAGCCGCGTCGCGTCTAACTCACGCACTCCGATGTCTTTCGCTGCTGCTTGCGTCTGAACGGACAATTTCATACAACAGAGTGTCAAAATACATGATATATTGAGGAGTCTGTTATGTCTCAAGTGAACAAACAGTTGAGAAAGAAATCTGGAATAATTATATTTTATTCTGGCATTATTCCAGATGACGTCCTGCTATATTTTTCTCTCGAAACAGCGGAAACAACTTAAACAAAATACTGCGTCATTTTTGCCCATACAGAAACATGCAAGACATCATTACTGAACTATGAAATGTTTACTTTTATTTGTGTACACTTACAATAACAACAAAACCTTGTGCTTTTGTAAAATAAATAAACAGGGTGCTCAGTCTCTGTCTTCGCGATTATTTTTCTGAAACACGTCACAGAATTCAAGTGAACAAAATCAACCATTCACGCAGTCTGTATTTTATCATCTCACAATGAATACAAATGCAACAAGCATGGCACAAAACGAAAATAATGATACTTCTCAGTTCTCAAAAGATTAAACTGAACTGTGCCTTAAGTATCGTATCATGCGATAAAAGCCTCTTAAAGAGACAGTAACAATTTAGCCTTCGTCCTGAACATAGACATTCCCAAGTAATTGAGAAGTACAAATGGTATTATTTTAAGTTTTTTTATTTCTCTCTTACCTTGTAAAATGCCACGTTTTTGAATGGCATGTAAACACAATCACTCCATTTTTTTCACTGGATCTGTTGCTATTTTAATGATTTAAAAATCAAAGCACTGACCATTTAAAGTGTGAGCTTGTAGGCTACATTTTGAAATAGTTATAAACAGTCACAGCTATACAGTGTTATTATGTGCCTAGATAGTCTTTCAAATAAAATTGCTTGTGATATGCTTATGTAAGTCACACAAAAAAAACAGAAAAAAATCTTAAGAGAGAAGTGAAAGTGAAAGTAGAGATTTTCAAAGTGATTTTTCATTCAAAGTGATACAATTTCCACGCCATTTGTCTAAATCTTCTGAAACTTGGTGTACATGCCTCATTCCTCATGGGGAACAAAAAAGCCTTAAGGACCCATAACTTTCACCATGATGGATTTTCCCGTACGTTGAAAATTTGCGAAAACCTAAAAATACTCTTCTTCTCCTGAACCGTAGCTCCAATTGACTTGAAATTTGGTACACATTTGTAGAATGGACATCCTTGAAAACATTACTTAGGAAAAATGAATGTGATACAAAATGTCTGAAAGGGGCGTGTTTATGTAAATGTCCAAATTTTAACAATATATACCTGTCAATAAATCAAATGTAATTTTGACTGATGGTTTTTCAAACCTAACATGCTTCAAGATGACATCACTCTGAAGTACTGCGCAAAGAATGGCCGACATTCGCCTCTAGGGGCGCTACAGGCCATGTCGAAATTCCCATTTTCTGGTCTAAAATGTTCTAATTTGGTACAATGGTACTACAGGCCAACAGGAACCCACAAACCAAGAATGGCCGACATTCGCCACTAGGGGGCTTAAAGGCCACGCCAAAATTCCCGTTTTCTGGTCAAATTTTTTTAAATTTGGTACATTGATACTACAGGCAGACAGGAACCCACAAACCAAGAATGGACAACATTCACCCCTAGGGGGCTTACAGGCCATGCCAAAATTCCCATTTTCTGGTCAAAAATGTTCTAATTTGGTACACTGATACTACATGCCAACAGGAACCCACAAACCACGAATGGCCAACATTCGCCATTAGGGGCGCTACAGGTAATTCCAAAAATCCCATTTTCTGGTCAAACATTTTCTAATTTGGTGTATTGATTCTACAGGCCGACAGGAACCCACAAACCAAGAAAGGCCCACATTCGCCCCTAGGGGGCGCTACAGGCCACTCCAAAATTCCCATTTTCTGGTCAAATATTTTCTAATTTTGTACATTTATACTACAGGCCAACAGGAACCCACAAACCAAGAATGACCAACATTTGCCCATAGGTGGCGCTACAGGCCACGCCCCAAATTTTTTTTTCAAAATGATATAATATCCACCCCATTTGTCCAATTCTTCTGAAACTTGGTGTACATGCCGCATTTCTCATTGGGAACAAAAAAGCCTCAAGGATCCATAAGGTCCGGTATGGATTTTCCTGTACATTGAAAATGTTTTGTTTAGGAATCAGACGAAGACATGTTTTTTTGAATTCCTTAATTGGGAGGGTTTATCCCCAACCATCTACTGATCAATTTTAAATGATTTGCCATTTTGAGGAGGAATCCGCATTGCTGCTTGCAGCTATATTTAGATTCCTCCGTAAGGAGGGAATCTATTGTATTTGTCGGTTTTATTATTATTATTATTATTATTATTATTATTATTATTATTATTATTATTATTATTATTATTATTATTCTCCTTGAGCCCCAATAGCTCAAAAAGTCACTGGTCAAAAATGTTCTAAATTGGCACATTGATACTCCATGCCAACGGGTACCCCCAAACCAAGAATGGTCAACATTCGCCCATAGGTGGCGCTACAGGCCACGCCCAAAAACAAAAATTCAAAGTGATATAATTTCCACCCCATTTGTCCAAATCTTCTGAAACTTTGTAAACATGCCTCATTTCTCATGGGGAACAAAAAAGCCTCAAGGACCCATACTTCTGCCATTATGGATTTTCCTGTACAGTGAAAATTTTGGAAAACCTACAAAACTCTTCTTCTCCTGAACCTCAGCTCCAATTGACTTGGAATTTGGCACACGTGTGTAGTATGTATGTCTTTCCAAACGTTACTTAGCAAAAATGAATACAATACAAAATGGCTGAAATGGACGTGTTTATGTAAATGTACACACAAAAGATGATCAAAAATGTTTAAAATCCCATTGATTTACAATGGCTGAGCAAAAGTGCTCCCTCTACTGGACAAATATGGTCCACATGTAAAATCCCATTCACTTACATTGGCTGAGCAAAGAGGCTCCCTCTACTGGAGTAACTCTGTCTACCACATGCAGCTCTTCTGTAGCAATCTCTCTAATGAAGCATTTCGGTCTCCTAGTGGGTGGAGCTCCAGACTTAGACTACAGAAGACATTTTGCGTCTGCATGGAGGTATGTCAAATCAATTGTGTGTCTTAATGCTTTCCAGTTTGAACATTCAAGCGATTTTACACTATTCAACTCAACAAAGGCAAAACAACTCAAATAAATGTTTTCGAGCAGTTTGTGTGACACAGCGAAGCGAGCCGCGTCGCGTCTAACGTTCGCACGCCGATGAGAGTTCGCTTTCCCTTCTTGCGTTTCAACGGACAATTTCATACACCAAAATACATGATATATTGGGGTGTCTGCTATATCTCAAGTGAACAAACAGTTGATAAAGAAATCGGGTATCAATATATTGAATTATGAATTATTGAAGGGGTCTAGTGATGCCGCTGTGATGTCCTGTTAGATTTTTCTCTATCGAGACAGCGTTAACGTATCAAAACTTCCGAGTATGATGTTGTTTAATTGTCTCTGACAACACGCAATCCTCGAGGCGAGATCATTTTTGCTCGCATCTTCACGAAGGTTTGTTGGTTGTGTACAATGGTTGCCTGCTTGAACATTCAAGCGATTTTACACTATTCAACTCAACAAAGGCAAAACAACTCAAATAAATGTTTTCGAGCAGTTTGTGTGACACAGCGAGCGAGCCGCGTCGCGACTAACGCTCGCACGCCGATGAGAGTTCGCTTTCACAGCTTCATGCGTTTGAACGGACAATTTCATACACCAAAATACATGATATATTGGGGTGTCTGTTATGTATCAAGTGAACAAACAGTTGATAAAGAAATTGGGTATCAATATATTTAATTATGAATTATTGTGAACAACACGGATGCCGCTGTGGTGTCCTGTTAAGATTTTTCTCTCGAAACAGCGTTAACAGCTTAAACAAAATACTGCGTTATTTTTGCACATACAGATACATTTAATACATCGTCACAAACTATGAAAGTTGTACTTTTATTTGTTGTAAAATAGAAAATAAACCGTGTGCTCTTTGTCTAAGCTGAATATCTTTCTGAAACACGTCACAAAAACTTACACAAACATGAAACATATGTCTAAAGAAAGTAGGGATGGGCTGATCAATCCTAACGTATCAAAACTTCCGAGAATGATGTTGTTTAATTGTCTCTGACAACACGCAAACCGCGAGGCGAGATCATTTTTGCTCGCATCATCATGAAGGTTTGTCGGTTGTATACAATGTTTGCCTGTTTGAACATTCAAGCGATTTTACACTATTCAACTCAACAAATGTCAAAACAACTCAAATACATGTTTGCGAGCTGTTTGTGTGACACAGCGAGCCGCGTCGCGTCTAACTCACGCACTCCGATGTCTTTCGCTGCTGCTTGCGTCTGAACGGACAATTTCATACAACAGAGTGTCAAAATACATGATATATTGAGGAGTCTGTTATGTCTCAAGTGAACAAACAGTTGAGAAAGAAATCTGGAATAATTATATTTTATTCTGGCATTATTCCAGATGACGTCCTGCTATATTTTTCTCTCGAAACAGCGGAAACAACTTAAACAAAATACTGCGTCATTTTTGCCCATACAGAAACATGCAAGACATCATTACTGAACTATGAAATGTTTACTTTTATTTGTGTACACTTACAATAACAACAAAACCTTGTGCTTTTGTAAAATAAATAAACAGGGTGCTCAGTCTCTGTCTTCGCGATTATTTTTCTGAAACACGTCACAGAATTCAAGTGAACAAAATCAACCATTCACGCAGTCTGTATTTTATCATCTCACAATGAATACAAATGCAACAAGCATGGCACAAAACGAAAATAATGATACTTCTCAGTTCTCAAAAGATTAAACTGAACTGTGCCTTAAGTATCGTATCATGCGATAAAAGCCTCTTAAAGAGACAGTAACAATTTAGCCTTCGTCCTGAACATAGACATTCCCAAGTAATTGAGAAGTACAAATGGTATTATTTTAAGTTTTTTTATTTCTCTCTTACCTTGTAAAATGCCACGTTTTTGAATGGCATGTAAACACAATCACTCCATTTTTTTCACTGGATCTGTTGCTATTTTAATGATTTAAAAATCAAAGCACTGACCATTTAAAGTGTGAGCTTGTAGGCTACATTTTGAAATAGTTATAAACAGTCACAGCTATACAGTGTTATTATGTGCCTAGATAGTCTTTCAAATAAAATTGCTTGTGATATGCTTATGTAAGTCACACAAAAAAAACAGAAAAAAAATCTTAAGAGAGAAGTGAAAGTGAAAGTAGAGATTTTCAAAGTGATTTTTCATTCAAAGTGATACAATTTCCACGCCATTTGTCTAAATCTTCTGAAACTTGGTGTACATGCCTCATTCCTCATGGGGAACAAAAAAGCCTTAAGGACCCATAACTTTCACCATGATGGATTTTCCCGTACGTTGAAAATTTGCGAAAACCTAAAAATACTCTTCTTCTCCTGAACCGTAGCTCCAATTGACTTGAAATTTGGTACACATTTGTAGAATGGACATCCTTGAAAACATTACTTAGGAAAAATGAATGTGATACAAAATGTCTGAAAGGGGCGTGTTTATGTAAATGTCCAAATTTTAACAATATATACCTGTCAATAAATCAAATGTAATTTTGACTGATGGTTTTTCAAACCTAACATGCTTCAAGATGACATCACTCTGAAGTACTGCGCAAAGAATGGCCGACATTCAGCCCCTAGGGGGCTTACAGGCCATGTCGAAATTCCCATTTTCTGGTCTAAAATGTTCTAATTTGGTACAATGGTACTACAGGCCAACAGGAACCCACAAACCAAGAATGGCCGACATTCGCCACTAGGGGGCTTAAAGGCCACGCCAAAATTCCCGTTTTCTGGTCAAATTTTTTTTTATTTGGTACATTGATACTACAGGCAGACAGGAACCCACAAACCAAGAATGGACAACATTCACCCCTAGGGGCGCTACAGGCCATGCCAAAATTCCCATTTTCTGGTCAAAAATGTTCTAATTTGGTACACTGATACTACATGCCAACAGGAACCCACAAACCACGAATGGCCAACATTCGCCATTAGGGGCGCTACAGGTAATTCCAAAAATCCCATTTTCTGGTCAAACATTTTCTAATTTGGTGTATTGATTCTACAGGCCGACAGGAACCCACAAACCAAGAAAGGCCCACATTCGC
This sequence comes from Xyrauchen texanus, assembly GCF_025860055.1. Lineage (NCBI taxonomy): Eukaryota > Metazoa > Chordata > Actinopteri > Cypriniformes > Catostomidae > Xyrauchen > Xyrauchen texanus. Next base: position 35,059 of record NW_026265718.1, read on the forward strand.
CCCTAGGGGCGCTTACAGGCCACTCCAAAATTCCCATTTTCTGGTCAAATATTTTCTAATTTTGTACATTTATACTACAGGCCAACAGGAACCCACAAACCAAGAATGACCAACATTTGCCCATAGGTGGCGCTACAGGCCACGCCCCAAAATTTTTTTTTCAAAATGATATAATATCCACCCCATTTGTCCAATTCTTCTGAAACTTGGTGTACATGCCGCATTTCTCATTGGGAACAAAAAGCCTCAAGGATCCATAAGGTCCGGTATGGATTTTCCTGTACATTGAAAATGTTTTGTTTAGGAATCAGACGAAGACATGTTTTTTTGAATTCCTTAATTGGGAGGGTTTATCCCCAACCATCTACTGATCAATTTTAAATGATTTGCCATTTTGAGGAGGAATCCGCATTGCTGCTTGCAGCTATATTTATTATTATTATTCTCCTTGAGCCCAAATAGCTCAAAAAGTCACTGGTCAAAAGTTTTCTAAATTGGCACATTGATAGTCCATGCCAACGGGTACCCCCAAACCAAGAATGGTCAATATTCGCCAATAGGTGGCGCTACAGGCCACGCCCAAAAAAAATATTTTCAAAGTGATACCATTTCCACGCCATTTGTCCAAATCTCCTGAAACTTGGTGTACATGCCTCATTTCTCATGGGGAACAAAAAGCCTCAAGAACCCATAACTTCCGCCATGATGGATTTTTCCGTGACGTTGAAAATTTGCGAAAACCTACAAAACTCTTCTTCTCCTGAACCGTAGCTCCAATTGACTTGAAATTTGGTACACATGTGTAGAATTGAAGTCTTTGAAAACGTTACTTAGGAAAAATGAATACGATACAAAATGGCTGAAAGGGGCGTGTTTATGTAAATGTCCAAATTTTAACAATATATACGTGTCAATAAATCAAATGTAATTTTGACTGATGGTTTTTCAAACCTAACATGCTTCAAGATGACATCACTCTGAAGTACTGCGCAAAGAATGGCCAACATTCACCCCTTGGGGCGCTACAGGCCATGCCGAAATTCCCATTTTCTGGTCTAAAATGTTCTAATTTGGTACAATGATACTACAGGCCAACAGGAACCCACAAACCAAGAATGGCCAACATTCAGCCATTAGGGGCGCTACAGGTAATTCCCAAAAGTCCCATTTTCTGGTCAAACATTTTCTAATTTGGTACATTGATTCTACAGGCCAAAAGGAACCCACAAACCAAGAATGGCCCACATTCAGCCTCTAGGGGCGCTACAGGCCACTCCAAAATTCCCATTTTCTGGTCAAATATTTTCTAATTTTGTACATTGATACTACAGGCCAACAGGAACCCACAAACCAAGAATGGCCCACATTCAACCATAGGTGGCGCTACAGGCCACGCCCCAAAAAAATATTTTCCAAGTGATACCATTTCCACGCCATTTGTCCAATTCTTCTGAAACTTGGTGTACATGCCTCATTTCTCAATGGGAACAAAAAGCCTCAAGGATCCATAAGGTCCGGTATTGATTTTCCTGTACATTGAAAATGTTTCGTTTAGGATTCAGACAAAGACATGTTTTTTTGAATTCCTTAATTGGGAGGGTTTATCCCCAACCATCTACTGATCAATTTTAAATGATTTGCCATTTTGAGGAGGAATCCGCATTGCTGCTTGCAGCTATATTTATTATTATTATTATTATTCTTCTCCTTGAGCCCCAATAGCTCAAAAAGTCACTGGTAAAAAATTTTCTAAATTGGCACATTGATACTCCATGCCAACGGGTACCCCCAAACCAAGAATGGCCCACATTCGCCCATAGGTGGCGCTACAGGCCACGCCCAAAAAAACAAAATTCAAAGTGATACAATTTCCACGCCATTTGTCCAAATCTTCTGAAATTTGGTGTACATGCCTCTTTCCTCATGGGGAACAAAAAAGCCTCAAGAACCCATAACTTCTGCCATGATGGATTTTCACGTACGTTGAAAATTTGCGAAAACCTACAAAACTCTTCTTCTCCTGAACCGTAGCTCCAATTGACTTGAAATTTGGTACACATGTGTAGAATGGACATCCTTGAAAACGTTACTTAGGAAAAATGAATACGATACAAAATGGCTGAAAGGGGCGTGTTTATGTAAATGTCCAAATTTTAACAATATATACGTGTCAATAAATCAAATGTAATTTTGACTGATGGTTTTTCAAACCTAACATGCTTAAAGATGACATCACTCTGAAGTACTGTGCAAAGAATGGCCATGCCAAAATTCCCATTTTCTGGTCAAAAATGTTCTAATTTGGTAAATTAATAGTACAGGCCAACAGGAATCCACAAACCAAGAATGACCGACATACGCCACTAGGGGGCACTACAGGACAAGCCAAAATTCCCATTTTCTGGTCAAAAATGTTCTAATTCGGTACAAGAATAGTACAGGCCAACAGGAATCCACAAACCAAGAATGACCGACATTCGCCACTAGGGGGCACTACAGGACAAGCCAAAATTCCCATTTTCTGGTCAAAAATTTTCTAATTTGGTACTTTGATACTACAGGCCAACAGGAACCCACATACCAAGTGTGGCCCACATTCAGCCCTTAGGGGGCTTACAGGCTACTCCAAAATTTCGTTTTCTGGTCAAAAACGTTCTAATTTGGTACATTGATACTGCAGGTCAACAGGAACCCTCAAACCAAGAATGGCCAACATTCGCCCCTAGGGAGCACTACAGGCCATGCCGAAATTCCCATTTTCTGGTCAAAAATGTTCTAATTTGGTACATTAATAGTACAGGCCAAAAGGAATCCACAAACCAAGAATAACCGACATTCACCACTAGGTGGCGCTAGAGGCCAAGCCGAAATTCCCATTTTCTGGTCAAAAAGTTATAATTTGGTACATTGATACTACAGGCCAACAGGACCCCACAAACCAAGTATGGCCCACATTCGCCATTAGGGGGCTTACAGGCCACTCCCAAAATTTCGTTTTCTGGTCAAAAATTTTCTAATATGGTACATTGATACTACTGGCCAACAGGAACCCACAAACAAAGAATGGCCAACATTCGCCCCTAGGGGGCACTAGAGGCCATGCCGAAATTCCCATTTTATGGTCAAAAATGTTCTAATTTGGTACATTGATACTACAGGTCAACAGGAACCCTCAAACCAAGAATGGCCAACATTCACCCCTAGGGGCGCTACAGGTAATTCCCAAAAGTCCCATTTTCTGGTCAAATATTTTCTAATTATGTACATTGATACTACAGGCCAACAGGAACCCACAAACCAAGAATGACCCACATTTGCCCATAGGAGGCGCTACAGGCCACGCCCCCAAAAAATATTTTCAAAGTGATACCATTTCCACGCCACTTAACCAATTCTTTTGAATCTTGGTGTACATGCCTCATTTCTCATTGGGAACAAAAACGCCTCAAGGATCCATAAGGTATGATGGATTTTCCTGTACATTGAAAATGTTTCGTTTAGGATTCAGACAAAGACATGTTTTTTTGAATTCCTTAATTGGGAGGGTTTATCCCCAACCATCTACTGATCAATTTTAAATGATTTGCCATTTTGAGGAGGAATCCGCATTGCTGCTTGCAGCTATATTTATTATTATTATTCTTCTCCTTGAGCCCAAATAGCTCAAAAAGTCACTGGTCAAAAGTTTTCTAAATTGGCACATTGATAGTCCATGCCAACGGGTACCCCCAAACCAAGAATGGTCAACATTCGCCCATAGGTGGCGCTACAGGCCACGCCCAAAAAAAATATTTTCAAAGTGATACAATTTCCACGCCATTTGTCCAAATCTCCTGAAACTTGGTGTACATGCCTCATTTCTCATGGGGAACAAAAAGCCTCAAGAACCCATAACTTCCGCCATGATGGATTTTTCCGTACGTTGAAAATTTGCGAAAACCTACAAAACTCTTCTTCTCCTGAACCGTAGCTCCAATTGACTTGAAATTTGGTACACATGTGTAGAATTGAAGTCTTTGAAAATGTTACTTAGGAAAAATGAATACGATACAAAATGGCTGAAAGGGGCGTGTTTATGTAAATGTCCAAATTTTAACAATATATACGTGTCAATAAATCAAATGTAATTTTGACTGATGGTTTTTCAAACCTAACATGCTTCAAGATGACATCACTCTGAAGTACTGCGCAAAGAATGGCCAACATTCGCCCCTTGGGGGCGCTACAGGCCTTGCCGAAATTCCCATTTTCTGGTCTAAAATGTTCTAATTTGGTACAATGGTACTACAGGCCAACAGGAACCCACAAACCAAGAATGGCCGACATTCGCCACTAGGGGGCGCTAAAGGCCACGCCAAAATTCCCGTTTTCTGGTCAAAAAGCTATATTTATTATTATTATTATTATTAGATTCCTCCGTAAGGAGGGAATCTATTGTATTTGTCGGTTTTATTATTATTATTATTATTAGATTCCTCCGTAAGGAGGGAATCTATTGTATTTGTCGGTTTTATTATTATTATTATTATTATTATTATTATTATTCTCCTTGAGCCCCAATAGCTCAAAAAGTCACTGGTCAAAAATTTTCTAAATTGGCACATTGATACTCCATGCCAACGGGTACCCCCAAACCAAGAATGGTCAACATTCGCCCATAGGTGGCGCTACAGGCCACGCCCAAAAAACAAAAATTCAAAGTGATATAATTTCCACCCCATTTGTCCAAATCTTCTGAAACTTTGTAAACATGCCTCATTTCTCATGGGGAACAAAAAAGCCTCAAGGACCCATACTTCTGCCATTATGGATTTTCCTGTACAGTGAAAATTTTGGAAAACCTACAAAACTCTTCTTCTCCTGAACCTCAGCTCCAATTGACTTGGAATTTGGCACACGTGTGTAGTATGTATGTCTTTCCAAACGTTACTTAGCAAAAATGAATACAATACAAAATGGCTGAAATGGACGTGTTTATGTAAATGTACACACAAAAGATGATCAAAAATTTTTAAAATCCCATTGATTTACAATGGCTGAGCAAAAGTGCTCCCTCTACTGGACAAATACGGTCCACATGTAAAATCCCATTCACTTACATTGGCTGAGCAAAGAGGCTCCCTCTACTGGAGTAACTGTCTACCACATGCAGCTCTTCTGTAGCAATCTCTCTAATGAAGCATTTCGGTCTCCTAGTGGGTGGAGCTCCAGACTTAGACTACAGAAGACATTTTGCGTCTGCACGGAGGTATGTCAAATCAATTGTGTGTCTTAATGCTTTCCAGTTTGAACATTCAAGCGATTTTACAATATTCAACTCAACAAAGGCAAAACAACTCAAATAAATGTTTTCGAGCAGTTTGTGTGACACAGCGAGCGAGCCGCGTCGCGTCTAACGTTCGCACGCCGATGAGAGTTCGCTTTCCCTTCTTGCGTTTCAACGGACAATTTCATACACCAAAATACATGATATATATACTGCGTTATTTTTGCACATACAGATACATTTAATACATCGTCACAAACTATGAAAGTTGTACTTTTACAATACACTTACAATAACAACAAAACCTTGTGCTTTTGTAAAATAAAGCCGTCTCTGTCTTAGTTATGACGTGTTTCAGAAAAATAATCGCTATATAACCACGAGGCGAGATCATTTTTGCTCGCATCTTCACGAAGGTTTGTCGGTTGTATACAATGTTTGCCTGTTTGAACATTCAAGCGATTTTACACTATTCAACTCAACAAATGTCAAAACAACTCAAATACATGTTTGCGAGCTGTTTGTGTGACACAGCGAGCCGCGTCGCGTCTAACTCACGCACTCTGATGTCTTTCGCTGCTGCTTGCGTCTGAACGGACAATTTCATACAACAGAGTGTCAAAATACATGATATATTGAGGAGTCTGTTATGTCTCAAGTAAACAAACAGTTGAGAAAGAAATCTGGAATAATTATATTTTATTCTGGCATTATTCCAGATGACGTCCTGCTATATTTTTCTCTCGAAACAGCGGAAACAACTTAAATCAAATACTGCGTTATTTTTGCCCATACAGAAACATGCGAGACATCATTACAAACTATGAAATGTGTACCTTTATTTCTGCAAACTTACAATAACATCAAAACCTTGTACTTTTGTAAAATAAAGACAATAAACAGGGTGCTCATCTGTCTTCGCGATAATCTTTCTGAAACACGTCACAAAATTCACGCAGTCTGTATTTTATCACCTCACACCCATAATCTCTGAAATGAATACAGATGCAACAAGAACTGCACAGAAGGTAAATAATGATACTTCACGTTCACAGTTCTCAAAAGATTAAACTGAACTGTGCCTTAAATATCGTATCATGTGATAAAAGCCTCTTAAAGAGACAGTAACAATTTAGCCTTCGAAATGCCACGTTTTTGAATGGCATGTAAAATGTAAAAACAATAACTCAATCTCCATTTTTTTTCACTGGATCTGTTGCTATTTTAATGATTTAAAAATCAAAGCACTGACCATTTAAAGTGTGAGCTTTTACATTTTGAAATAGTTATAAACAGTCACAGCTATGCAGTGTTATTATGTGCCTAGATAGTCTTTCAAATAAAATTAGTTTACCACAAATAGATATTTCTCTCAACATTTACTCACCCTCTTTCTATCCCAGATGTGTATTTCTTTCTTTCTCAGGCCTGTTGGTGCTTTCAATGCACTTGAATGGTGATCAGAACTCACATCAACAAAAATCACATAAATGCAACATAAAAAGTAACCCATAACACTCCAGTGGTTTAATCCATACTTTCAGAAGGGATATTATAGGTGTGGGTGTGAAAAAGATCAATATATGTAGTATAGAATATTTTTATTTATTTTTACTATAAATTGTCCACCCTGCTCATGAGGGGTGATATGCTTATGTAAATCACACAAAAAAACAAAACAAAAAAAAAAAAACAGAAAAAGAACTCATAAGAGAGAAGAGCACTTGTGAAAGTGAAAGTAGAGATTTATAGTAAAAAATGACTTAATTATTGATCTGTTTCTCACCACTTCTCATTTACTTAAATTGAAAGGACCAACAGAGCTGAGATATTCTTCTAAACATCTTCATTCAATTTCTGCAGAAGAAAGTCGTACACATCTGGGACTGCATGAGGTTGAGGAAATGATCAAATATCCCTTTAACATTCACTTATTTTTACAATGCATAAAATGAATGCTAATTTGGTACATTGATACTACAGGCCAACAGGAACCCACAAACCAAGAATGGCCAACATTCAGCCCCTAGGGAGCACTACAGGCCATGACAAAATTCCCATTTTCTGGTCAAAAATTTTCTAATTTGGTACATTGATACTACAGGCCAACAGGAACACACAAACCAAGAATGGACCACATTCGCCAATAGGGGGCGCTACAGGAAATGCAAAAATTCTCATTTTCCAGGCAAAAATTCTCTAATTTGGTACATTGATACTACAGGCCAACAGGAACCCACAAACCAAGAATGGCCCACATTCGCCCTTTAGGGGGCGCTACAGACCATGCCCAAAAGTCTCATTTTCTGTTCAAAAATGTTCTAAATTGCTACTTTGATACTACAGGCCAACAGGAACCCACAAACCAAGAATGGCCCACATTCGACCATAGGTGGCGCTACAGGCCACGCCCCAAAAAAATATTTTCAAAGTGATACCATTTCCACGCCATTTGTCCAATTCTTCTGAAACTTGGTGTACATGCCTAATTTCTCATTGGGAACAAAAAAGCCTCAAGGATCCATAAGGTCCAGTATGGATTTTCCTGTACATTGAAAATGTTTCGTTTAGGATTCAGACAAAGACATGTTTTTTTGAATTCCTTAATTGGGAGGGTTTATCCCCAACCATCTACTGATCAATTTTAAATGATTTGCCATTTTGAGGAGGAATCCGCATTGCTGCTTGCAGCTATATTTAGATTCCTCCGTAAGGAGGGAATCTATTGTATTTGACGGTTTTATTAGATTCCTCCGTAGGAGGGAATCTATTGTAATTGATGGTTTTATTATTATTATTATTAGATTCCTCCGTAAGGAGGGAATCTATTGTATTTGTCGGTTTTATTATTAGATTCCTCCGTAAGGAGGGAATCTATTGTATTTGATGGTTTTATTATTATTATTATTATTAGATTCCTCCGTAGGAGGGAATCTATTGTAATTGATGGTTTTATTAGATTCCTCCGTAGGAGGGAATCTATTGTAATTGATGGTTTTATTATTATTAGATTCCTCCGTAAGGAGGGAATCTATTGTATTTGTCGGTTTTATTATTATTATTATTATTATTATTATTATTAGATTCCTCCGTAAGGAGGGAATCTATTGTATTTGATGGTTTTATTATTATTATTATTATTAGATTCCTCCGTAGGAGGGAATCTATTGTAATTGATGGTTTTATTAGATTCCTCCGTAAGGAGGGAATCTATTGTATTTGATGGTTTTATTAGATTCCTCCGTAGGAGGGAATCTATTGTAATTGATGGTTTTATTATTATTATTATTATTATTATTATTAGATTCCTCCGTAGGAGGGAATCTATTGTAATTGATGGTTTTATTATTATTATTATTATTATTATTATTATTATTATTAGATTCCTCCGTAGGAGGGAATCTATTGTAATTGATGGTTTTATTATTATTAGATTCCTCCGTAGGAGGGAATCTATTGTAATTGATGGTTTTATTATTATTATTATTATTATTATTATTATTATTATTATTATTCTTCTTCTCCTTGAGCCCCAATAGCTCAAAAAGTCACTGGTCAAAAATTTTCTAAATTGGCACATTGATACTCCATGCCAACGGGTACCCCCAAACCAAGAATGGCCCACATTCGCCCATAGGTGGCGCTACAGGCCACGCCCAAAAAACAAAATTCAAAGTGATACAATTTCCACGCCATTTGTCCAAATCTCCTGAAACTTGGTGTACATGCCTCATTTCTCATGGGGAACAAAAAGCCTCAAGAACCCATAACTTCCGCCATGATGGATTTTTCCGTGACGTTGAAAATTTGCGAAAACCTACAAAACTCTTCTTCTCCTGAACCGTAGCTCCAATTGACTTGAAATTTGGTACACATGTGTAGAATTGAAGTCTTTGAAAACATTACTTAGGAAAAATGAATACAATACAAAATGGCTGAAAGGGGCGTGTTTATGTAAATGTCCAAATTTTAACAATATATACGTGTCAATAAATCAAATGTAATTTTGACTGATGGTTTTTCAAACCTAACATGCTTCAAGATGACATCACTCTGAAGTACTGTGCAAAGAATGGCCAACATTCAGCCCCTAGGGGGCTTACAGGCCATGCCAAAATTCCCATTTTCTGGTCTAAAATGTTCTAATTTGGTACAATGGTACTACAGGCCAACAGGAACCCACAAACCAAGAATGGCCAACATTCAGCCATTAGGGGCGCTACAGGTAATTCCCAAAAGTCCCATTTTCTGGTCAAACATTTTCTAATTTGGTACATTGATTCTACAGGCCAAAAGGAACCCACAAACCAAGAATGGCCCACATTCGCCCCTAGGGCGCTATAGGCCACTCCAAAATTCCCATTTTCTGGTCAAATATTTTCTAATTTTGTACATTGATACTACAGGCCAACAGGAACCCACAAACCAAGAATGGCCCACATTCGACCATAGGTGGTGCTACAGGCCACGCCCCAAAAAATATTTTCAAAGTGATACCATTTCCACGCCATTTGTCCAATTCTTCTGAAACTTGGTGTACATGCCTCATTTCTCATTGGGAACAAAAAAGCCTCAAGGATCCATAAGGTCCGGTATGGATTTTCCTGTACATTGAAAATGTTTCGTTTAGGATTCAGACAAAGACATGTTTTTTGAATTCCTTAATTGGGAGGGTTTATCCCCAACCATCTACTGATCAATTTTAAATGATTTGCCATTTTGAGGAGGAATCCGCATTGCTGCTTGCAGCTATATTTATTATTATTATTATTATTATTCTCCTTGAGCCCAAATAGCTCAAAAAGTCACTGGTCAAAAATTTTCTAAATTGGCACATTGATACTCCATGCCAACGGGTACCCCCAAACCAAGAGTGGTCAACATTCGCCCATAGGTGGCGCTACAGGCCACGCCCAAAATAATTTTTTTCAAAGTGATACCATTTCCACGCCATTTGTCCAAATCTTCTGAAACTTGGTGTACATGCCTCATTTCTCATGGGGAACAAAAAAGCCTCAAGAACCCATAACTTCCGCCATGATGGATTTTCCCGTACGTTGAAAATTTGCGAAAACATACAAAACTCTTCTTCTCCTGAACCGTAGCTCCAATTGACTTGAAATTTGGTACAGATGTGTAGAATTGAAGTCTTTGAAAACGTTACTTAGGAAAAATGAATATGATACAAAATGGCTGAAAGGGGTGTGTTTATGTAAATGTCCAAATTTTAACAATATATACGCGTCAATAGATCAAATGTAATTTTGACTGATGGTTTTTCAAACCTAACATGCTTCAAGTTGACATCACTCTGAAGTACTGCGCAAAGAATGGCCAACATTCGCCCCTAGGGGGCGCTACAGGCCATGCCGAAATTCCCATTTTCTGGTCTAAAATGTTCTAATTTGGTACATTGATACTACAGGCCAACAGGAACCCACAAACCAAGAATGGCCGACATTCGCCACTAGGGGGCGCTAAAGGCCACGCCAAAATTCTCGTTTTCTGGTCAAATATTTTCTAATTTGGTACATTGATACTACAGGCCAACAGGAACCCACAAACCAAGAATGGCCAACATTCACCACTAGGGGGCGTTACAGGCCATGCCGAAATTCCCATTTTCTGGTCAAAAATGTTCTAATTTGGTACACTGATACTACATGCCAACAGGAACCCACAAACCAAGATTTGCCAACATTTGCCATTAGGGGGCGCTATAGGTAATTCCCAAAATTCCCATTTTCTGGTCAAACATTTTCTAATTTGGTATATTGATTCTACAGGCCGACAGGAACCCACAAACCAAGAATGGCCCACATTCGCCCCTAGAGGGCGCTACAGGCCACTCCAAAATTCCCATTTTCTGGTCAAATATTTTCTAATTTTGTACATTGATACTACAGGCCAACAGGAACCCACAAACCAAGAATGGCCCACATTTGACCATAGGTGGCGCTACAGGCCACGCCCAAAAAAATATTTTCAAAGTGATACCATTTCCACGCCATTTGTCCAATTCTTCTGAAACTTGGTGTACATGCCTCATTTCTCATTGGGAACAAAAAAGCCTCAAGGATCCATAAGGTCCGGTATGGATTTTCCTGTACATTGAAAATGTTTCGTTTAGGATTCAGACAAAGACATGTTTTTTTGAATTCCTTAATTGGGAGGGTTTATCCCCAACCATCTACTGATCAATTTTAAATGATTTGCCATTTTGAGGAGGAATCCGCATTGCTGCTTGCAGCTATATTTAATATTATTATTATTAGATTCCTCCGTAGGAGGGAATCTATTGTAATTGATGGTTTTATTATTAGATTCCTCCGTAGGAGGGAATCTATTGTAATTGATGGTTTTATTATTATTATTATTATTAGATTCCTCCGTAGGAGGGAATCTATTGTAATTGATGGTTTTATTATTATTATTATTATTATTATTATTATTATTATTATTATTATTATTATTCTTCTCCTTGAGCCCCAATAGCTCAAAAAGTCACTGGTCAAAAATTTTCTAAATTGGCACATTGATACTCCATGCCAACGGGTACCCCCAAACCAAGAATGGCCCACATTCGCCCATAGGTGGCGCTACAGGCCACGCCCAAAAAAACAAAATTCAAAGTGATACAATTTCCACGCCATTTGTCCAAATCTTCTGAAATTTGGTGTACATGCCTCATTCCTCATGGGGAACAAAAAGCCTCAAGAACCCATAACTTCCGCCATGATGGATTTTCCCGTACGTTGAAAATTTGCGAAAACCTACAAAACTCTTCTTCTCCTGAACCGTAGCTCCAATTGACTTGAAATTTGGTACACATGTGTAGAATGGACATCCTTGAAAACGTTACTTAGGAAAAATGAATACGATACAAAATGGCTGAAAGGGGCGTGTTTATGTAAATGTCCAAATTTTAACAATATATACGTGTCAATAAATCAAATGTAATTTTGACTGATGGTTTTTCAAACCTAACATGCTTAAAGATGACATCACTCTGAAGTACTGTGCAAAGAATGGCCATGCCAAAATTCCCATTTTCTGGTCAAAAATGTTCTAATTTGGTAAATTAATAGTACAGGCCAACAGGAATCCACAAACCAAGAATGACCGACATACGCCACTAGGGGGCACTACAGGACAAGCCAAAATTCCCATTTTCTGGTCAAAAATGTTCTAATTCGGTACAAGAATAGTACAGGCCAACAGGAATCCACAAACCAAGAATGACCGACATTCGCCACTAGGGGGCACTACAGGACAAGCCAAAATTCCCATTTTCTGGTCAAAAATTTCTAATTTGGTACTTTGATACTACAGGCCAACAGGAACCCACATACCAAGTGTGGCCCACATTCGCCTTTATGGGGCGCTACAGGCTACTCCAAAATTTCGTTTTCTGGTCAAAAACGTTCTAATTTGGTACATTGATACTGCAGGTCAACAGGAACCCTCAAACCAAGAATGGCCAACATTCAGCCCCTAGGGGCACTACAGGCCATGCCGAAATTCCCATTTTCTGGTCAAAAATGTTCTAATTTGGTACATTAATAGTACAGGCCAAAAGGAATCCACAAACCAAGAATGACCGACATTCACCACTAGGTGGCGCTAGAGGCCAAGCCGAAATTCCCATTTTCTGGTCAAAAAAGTTATAATTTGGTACATTGATACTACAGGCCATCAGGAACCCACAAACCAAGTATGGCCCACATTCGCCATTAGGGGCGCTACAGGCCACTCCCAAAATTTCGTTTTCTGGTCAAAAATTTTCTAATATGGTACATTGATACTACTGGCCAACAGGAACCCACAAACAAAGAATGGCCAACATTCGCCCCTAGGGGGCACTAGAGGCCACGTCGAAATTCCCATTTTATGGTCAAAAATGTTCTAATTTGGTACATTGATACTACAGGTCAACAGGAACCCTCAAACCAAGAATGGCCAACATTCACCCCTAGGGGCGCTACAGGTAATTCCCAAAAGTCCCATTTTCTGGTCAAATATTTTCTAATTATGTACATTGATACTACAGGCCAACAGGAACCCACAAACCAAGAATGACCCACATTTGCCCATAGGAGGCGCTACAGGCCACGCCCCAAAAAATATTTTCAAAGTGATACCATTTCCACGCCATTTAACCAATTCTTTTGAATCTTGGTGTACATGCCTCATTTCTCATTGGGAACAAAAACGCCTCAAGGATCCATAAGGTATGATGGATTTTCCTGTAGACTGAAAATGTTTCGTTTAGGATTCAGACAGAAATACATGTTTTTTGGATTCATCCATTGAGAGGGTTTAACCCCAACCCTCTACTGATCAATTTTAAATGATTTGCCATTTTGAGGAGGAATCCGCATTGCTGCTTGCAGCTATATTTATTATTATTATTAGATTCCTCCGTAGGAGGGAATCTATTGTAATTGATGGTTTTATTATTATTATTATTATTATTATTATTATTATTATTATTAGATTCCTCCGTAAGGAGGGAATCTATTGTATTTGTCGGTTTTATTATTATTATTATTATTATTATTATTATTATTATTATTATTCTTCTTCTCCTTGAGCCCCAATAGCTCAAAAAGTCACTGGTCAAAAATTTTCTAAATTGGCACATTGATACTCCATGCCAACGGGTACCCCCAAACCAAGAATGGTCAACATTCGCCCATAGGTGGCGCTACAGGCCACGCCCAAAAAACAAAAATTCAAAGTGATATAATTTCCACCCCATTTGTCCAAATCTTCTGAAACTTTGTAAACATGCCTCATTTCTCATGGGGAACAAAAAGCCTCAAGGACCCATACTTCTGCCATTATGGATTTTCCTGTACAGTGAAAATTTTGGAAAACCTACAAAACTCTTCTTCTCCTGAACCTCAGCTCCAATTGACTTGGAATTTGGCACACGTGTGTAGTATGTATGTCTTTCCAAACGTTACTTAGCAAAAATGAATACAATACAAAATGGCTGAAATGGACGTGTTTATGTAAATGTACACACAAAAGATGATCAAAAATTTTTAAAATCCCATTGATTTACAATGGCTGAGCAATAGTGCTCCCTCTACTGGACAAATATGGTCCACATGTAAAATCCCATTCACTTACATTGGCTGAGCAAAGAGGCTCCCTCTACTGGAGTAACTCTGTCTACCACATGCAGCTCTTCTGTAGCAATCTCTCTAATGAAGCATTTCGGTCTCCTAGTGGGTGGAGCTCCAGACTTAGACTACAGAAGACATTTTGCGCCTGCACGGAGGTATGTTAAATCAATTGTGTGTCTTAATGCTTTCCAGTTTGAACATTCAAGCGATTTTACACTATTCAACTCAACAAAGGCAAAACAACTCAAATAAATGTTTTCGAGCAGTTTGTGTGACACAGCGAAGCGAGCCGCGTCGCGTCTAACGTTCGCACGCCGATGAGAGTTCGCTTTCCTTCTTGCGCTTCAACGGACAATTTCATACACCAAAATACATGATATATTGGGGTGTCTGCTATATCTCAAGTGAACAAACAGTTGATAAAGAAATCGGGTATCAATATATTGAATTATGAATTATTGAAGGGGTCTAGTGATGCCGCTGTGATGTCCTGTTAGATTTTTCTCTATCGAGACAGCGTTAACGTCATCAAAACTTCCGAGTATGATGTTGTTTAATTGTCTCTGACAACACGCAATCCTCGAGGCGAGATCATTTTTGCTCGCGATCTTCACGAAGGTTTGTTGGTTGTGTACAATGGTTGCCTGCTTGAACATTCAAGCCGATTTTACACTATTCAACTCAACAAAGGCAAAACAACTCAAATAAATGTTTTCGAGCAGTTTGTGTGACACAGCGAAGCGAGCCGCGTCGCGACTAACGCCGCACGCCGATGAGAGTTCGCTTTCACAGCTTCATGCGTTTGAACGGACAATTTCATACACCAAAATACATGATATATTGGGGTGTCTGTTATGTATCAAGTGAACAAACAGTTGATAAAGAAATTGGGTATCAATATATTTAATTATGAATTATTGTGAACAACACGGATGCCGCTGTGGTGTCCTGTTAAGATTTTTCTCTCGAAACAGCGTTAACAGCTTAAACAAAATACTGCGTTATTTTTGCACATACAGATACATTTAATACATCGTCACAAACTATGAAAGTTGTACTTTTATTTGTTGTAAAATAAAGAAAATAAACCGTGTGCTCTTTGTCTAAGCGTAATATCTTTCTGAAACACGCCACAAAAACTTACACAAACATGAAACATATGTCTAAAGAAAGTAGGGATGGGCTGATCAATCCTAACGTATCAAAACTTCCGAGAATGATGTTGTTTAATTGTCTCTGACAACACGCAAACCGCGAGGCGAGATCATTTTTGCTCGCGATCATCATGAAGGTTTGTCGGTTGTATACAATGTTTGCCTGTTTGAACATTCAAGCGATTTTACACTATTCAACTCAACAAATGTCAAAACAACTCAAATACATGTTTGCGAGCTGTTTGTGTGACACAGCGAGCCGCGTCGCGTCTAACTCACGCACTCCGATGTCTTTCGCTGCTGCTTAGCGCCTGAACGGACAATTTCATACAACAGAGTGTCAAAATACATGATATATTGAGGAGTCTGTTATGTCTCAAGTGAACAAACAGTTGAGAAAGAAATCTGGAATAATTATATTTTATTCTGGCATTATTCCAGATGACGTCCTGCTATATTTTTCTCTCGAAACAGCGGAAACAACTTAAACAAAATACTGCGCCATTTTTGCCCATACAGAAACATGCAAGACATCATTACTGAACTATGAAATGTTTACTTTTATTTGTGTACACTTACAATAACAACAAAACCTTGTGCTTTTGTAAAATAAATAAACAGGGTGCTCAGTCTCTGTCTTCGCGATTATTTTTCTGAAACACGCCACAAAATTCAAGTGAACAAAATCAACCATTCACGCAGTCTGTATTTTATCATCTCACAATGAATACAAATGCAACAAGCATGGCACAAAACGAAAATAATGATACTTCTCAGTTCTCAAAAGATTAAACTGAACTGTGCCTTAAGTATCGTATCATGCGATAAAAGCCTCTTAAAGAGACAGTAACAATTTAGCCTTCGTCCTGAACATAGACATTCCCAAGTAATTGAGAAGTACAAATGGTATTATTTTAAGTTTTTTTATTTCTCTCTTACCTTGTAAAATGCCACGTTTTTGAATGGCATGTAAACACAATCACTCCATTTTTTTCACTGGATCTGTTGCTATTTTAATGATTTAAAAATCAAAGCACTGACCATTTAAAGTGTGAGCTTGTAGGCTACATTTTGAAATAGTTATAAACAGTCACAGCTATACAGTGTTATTATGTGCCTAGATAGTCTTTCAAATAAAATTGCTTGTGATATGCTTATGTAAATCACACAAAAAAAACAGAAAAAAATCTTAAGAGAGAAGTGAAAGTGAAAGTAGAGATTTTCAAAGTGATTTTTCATTCAAAGTGATACAATTTCCACGCCATTTGTCTAAATCTTCTGAAACTTGGTGTACATGCCTCATTCCTCATGGGGAACAAAAAGCCTTAAGGACCCATAACTTTCACCATGATGGATTTTCCCAGTACGTTGAAAATTTGCTAAAACCTAAAAATACTCTTCTTCTCCTGAACCGTAGCTCCAATTGACTTGAAATTTGGTACACATTTGTAGAATGGACATCCTTGAAAACATTACTTAGGAAAAATGAATGTGATACAAAATGTCTGAAAGGGGCGTGTTTATGTAAATGTCCAAATTTTAACAATATATACCTGTCAATAAATCAAATGTAATTTTGACTGATGGTTTTTCAAACCTAACATGCTTCAAGATGACATCACTCTGAAGTACTGCGCAAAGAATGGCCGACATTCGCCCTTAGGGGGCTTACAGGCCATGTCGAAATTCCCATTTTCTGGTCTAAAATGTTCTAATTTGGTACAATGGTACTACAGGCCAACAGGAACCCACAAACCAAGAATGGCCGACATTCGCCACTAGGGGGCGCTAAAGGCCACGCCAAAATTCCCGTTTTCTGGTCAAATTTTTTTTAATTTGGTACATTGATACTACAGGCAGACAGGAACCCACAAACCAAGAATGGACAACATTCACCCCTAGGGGGCGCTACAGGTAATTCCAAAAAATCCCATTTTCTGGTCAAACATTTTCTAATTTGGTGTATTGATTCTACAGGCCGACAGGAACCAACAAACCAAGAAAGGCCCACATTTGCCCCTAGGGGGTGCTACAGGCCACTCCAAAATTCCCATTTTCTGGTCAAATATTTTCTAATTTTGTACATTTATACTACAGGCCAACAGGAACCCACAAACCAAGAATGACCAACATTTGCCCATAGGTGGCGCTACAGGCCACGCCCAAAAAATTTTTTTTCAAAATGATATAATATCCACCCCATTTGTCCAATTCTTCTGAAACTTGGTGTACATGCCGCATTTCTCATTGGGAACAAAAAAGCCTCAAGGATCCATAAGGTCCGGTATGGATTTTCCTGTACATTGAAAATGTTTTGTTTAGGAATCAGACAAAGACATGTTTTTTGAATTCCTTAATTGGGAGGGTTTATCCCCAACCATCTACTGATCAATTTTAAATGATTTGCCATTTTGAGGAGGAATCCGCATTGCTGCTTGCAGCTATATTTATTATTATTATTATTATTATTCTCCTTGAGCCCCAATAGCTCAAAAAGTCACTGGTCAAAAATTTTCTAAATTGGCACATTGATACTTCATGCCAACGGGTACCCCAAACCAAGAATGGCCCACATTCGCCCATAGGTGGCGCTACAGGCCACGCCCAAAAAACAAAATTCAAAGTGATACAATTTCCACGCCATTTGTCCAAATCTTCTGAAATTTGGTGTACATGCCTCATTCCTCATGGGGAACAAAAAGCCTCAAGAACCCATAACTTCCGCCATGATGGATTTTCCCGTGACGTTGAAAATTTGCTAAAACCTACAAAACTCTTCTTCTCCTGAACCGTAGCTCCAATTGACTTGAAATTTGGTACACATGTGTAGAATGGACATCCTTGAAAACGTTACTTAGGAAAAATGAATACGATACAAAATGGCTGAAAGGGGCGTGTTTATGTAAATGTCCAAATTTTAACAATATATACGTGTCAATAAATCAAATGTAATTTTGACTGATGGTTTTTCAAACCTAACATGCTTAAAGATGACATCACTCTGAAGTACTGTGCAAAGAATGGCCATGCCAAAATTCCCATTTTCTGGTCAAAAATGTTCTAATTTAGTAAATTAATAGTACAGGCCAACAGGAATCCACAAACCAAGAATGACCGACATACGCCACTAGGGGGCACTACAGGACAAGCCAAAATTCCCATTTTCTGGTCAAAAATGTTCTAATTCGGTACAAGAATAGTACAGGCCAACAGGAATCCACAAACCAAGAATGACCGACATTCGCCACTAGGGGGCACTACAGGACAAGCCAAAATTCCCATTTTCTGGTCAAAAATTTTCTAATTTGGTACTTTGATACTACAGGCCAACAGGAACCCACATACCAAGTGTGGCCCACATTCGCCCTTAGGGGTGCTACAGGCTACTCCAAAATTTCGTTTTCTGGTCAAAAACGTTCTAATTTGGTACATTGATACTGCAGGTCAACAGGAACCCTCAAACCAAGAATGGCCAACATTCGCCCCTAGGGGGCACTACAGGCCATGCCGAAATTCCCATTTTCTGGTCAAAAATGTTCTAATTTGGTACATTAATAGTACAGGCCAAAAGGAATCCACAAACCAAGAATGACCGACATTCACCACTAGGTGGCACTAGAGGCCAGCCGAAATTCCCATTTTCTGGTCAAAAAAGTTATAATTTGGTACATTGATACTACAGGCCAACAGGAACCCACAAACCAAGTATGGCCCACATTCGCCATTAGGGGCGCTACAGGCCACTCCCAAAATTTCGTTTTCTGGTCAAAAATTTTCTAATATGGTACATTGATACTACTGGCCAACAGGAACCCACAAACAAAGAATGGCCAACATTCGCCCCTAGGGGGCACTAGAGGCCACGCTGACATTCCCATTTTATGGTCAAAAATGTTCTAATTTGGTACATTGATACTACAGGTCAACAGGAACCCTCAAACCAAGAATGGCCAACATTCACCCCTAGGGGCGCTACAGGTAATTCCCAAAAGTCCCATTTTCTGCTCAAATATTTTCTAATTATGTACATTGATACTACAGGCCAACAGGAACCCACAAACCAAGAATGACCCACATTTGCCCATAGGAGGCGCTACAGGCCACGCCTCCAAAAAATATTTTCAAAGTGATACCATTTCCACGCCATTTAACCAATTCTTTTGAATCTTGGTGTACATGCCTCATTTCTCATTGGGAACAAAAACGCCTCAAGGATCCATAAGGTATGATGGATTTTCCTGTAGACTGAAAATGTTTCGTTTAGGATTCAGACAGAAATACATGTTTTTTGGATTCATCCATTGAGAGGGTTTAACCCCAACCCTCTACTGATCAATTTGAAATGATTTGCCATTTTGAGGAGGAATCCGCATTGCTGCTTGCAGCTATATTTATTATTATTATTATTATTATTCTCCTTGAGCCCCAATAGCTCAAAAAGTCACTGGTCAAAAATTTTCTAAATTGGCACATTGATACTCCATGCCAACGGGTACCCCCAAACCAAGAATGGCCCACATTCGCCCATAGGTGGCGCTACAGGCCACGCCCAAAAAAACAAAATTCAAAGTGATACAATTTCCACGCCATTTGTCCAAATCTTCTGAAATTTGGTGTACATGCCTCATTCCTCATGGGGAACAAAAAAGCCTCAAGAACCCATAACTTCCGCCATGATGGATTTTCCCGTACGGTGAAAATTTGCGAAAACCTACAAAACTCTTCTTCTCCTGAACCGTAGCTCCAATTGACTTGAAATTTGGTACACATGTGTAGAATGGACATCCTTGAAAACGTTACTTAGGAAAAATGAATACGATACAAAATGGCTGAAAGGGGCGTGTTTATGTAAATGTCCAAATTTTAACAATATATACGTGTCAATAAATCAAATGTAATTTTGACTGATGGTTTTTCAAACCTAACATGCTTCAAGATGACATCACTCTGAAGTACTGCGCAAAGAATGGCCGACATTCGCCCCTAGGGGGCGCTACAGGCCATGTCGAAATTCCCATTTTCTGGTCTAAAATGTTCTAATTTGGTACAATGGTACTACAGGCCAACAGGAACCCACAAACCAAGAATGGCCGACATTCGCCACTAGGGGGCGCTAAAGGCCACGCCAAAATTCCCGTTTTCTGGTCAAAAATGTTCTAATTTGGTACATTGATACTACAGGCAGACAGGAACCCACAAACCAAGAATGGCCAACATTCACCCCTAGGGGGCGCTACAGGTAATTCCCAAAAGTCCCATTTTCTGGTCAAACATTTTCTAATTTGGTACATTGATTCTACAGGCCAAAAGGAACCCACAAACCAAGAATGGCCCACATTCGCCCCTAGGGGCGCTTACAGGCCACTCCAAAATTCCCATTTTCTGGTCAAATATTTTCTAATTTTGTACATTGATACTACAGGCCAACAGGAACCCACAAACCAAGAATGGCCCACATTTGACCATAGGTGGCGCTACAGGCCACGCCCCAAAAAAATATTTTCAAAGTGATACCATTTCCACGCCATTTGTCCAATTCTTCTGAAACTTGGTGTACATGCCTCATTTCTCATTGGGAACAAAAAAGCCTCAAGGATCCATAAGGTCCGGTATGGATTTTCCTGTACATTGAAAATGTTTCGTTTAGGATTCAGACAAAGACATGTTTTTTGAATTCCTTAATTGGGAGGGTTTATCCCCAACCATCTACTGATCAATTTTAAATGATTTGCCATTTTGAGGAGGAATCCGCATTGCTGCTTGCAGCTATATTTATTATTATTCTTCTCCTTGAGCCCCAATAGCTCAAAAAGTCACTGGTCAAAAGTTTTCTAAATTGGCACATTGATAGTCCATGCCAACGGGTACCCCCAAACCAAGAATGGTCAACATTCGCCCATAGGTGGCGCTACAGGCCACGCCCAAAAAAACAAAATTCAAAGTGATACCATTTCCACGCCATTTGTCCAAATCTTCTGAAACTTGGTGTACATGCCTCATTTCTCATGGGGAACAAAAAAGCCTCAAGAACCCATAACTTCCGCCATGATGGATTTTTCCGTGACGTTGAAAATTTGCGAAAACCTACAAAAGTCTTCTTCTCCTGAACCGTAGCTCCAATTGACTTGAAATTTGGTACACATGTGTAGAATTGAAGTCTTTGAAAACGTTACTTAGGAAAAATGAATACGATACAAAATGGCTGAAAGGGGCGTGTTTATGTAAATGTCCAAATTTTAACAATATATACGTGTCAATAAATCAAATGTAATTTTGACTGATGGTTTTTCAAACCTAACATGCTTCAAGATGACATCACTCTGAAGTACTGCGCAAAGAATGGCCAACATTCGCCTCTAGGGGCGCTACAGGCCATGCCGAAATTCCCATTTTCTGGTCTAAAATGTTCTAATTTGGTACAATGGTACTACAGGCCAACAGGAACCCACAAACCAAGAATGGCCGACATTCGCCACTAGGGGCGCTAAAGGCCACGCCAAAATTCCCGTTTTCTGGTCAAAAATGTTCTAATTTGGTACATTGATACTACAGGCCAACAGGAACCCACAAACCAAGAATGGCCAACATTCACCCCTAGGGGGCTTACAGGCCATGCCAAAATTCCCATTTTCTGGTCTAAAATGTTCTAATTTGGTACAATGGTACTACAGGCCAACAGGAACCCACAAACCAAGAATGGCCAACATTCGCCATTAGGGGGCCTACAGGTAATTCCCAAAAGACCCATTTTCTGGTCAAACATTTTCTAATTTGGTACATTGATTCTACAGGCCAAAAGGAACCCACAAACCAAGAATGGCCCACATTCGCCCCTAGGGGCGCTACAGGCCACTCCAAAATTCCCATTTTCTGGTCAAATATTTTCTAATTTTGTACATTGATACTACAGGCCAACAGGAACCCACAAACCAAGAATGGCCCACATTCGACCATAGGTGGTGCTACAGGCCACGCCCCAAAAAAATATTTTCAAAGTGATACCATTTCCACGCCATTTGTCCAATTCTTCTGAAACTTGGTGTACATGCCTCATTTCTCATTGGGAACAAAAAAGCCTCAAGGATCCATAAGGTCCGGTATGGATTTTCCTGCACATTGAAAATGTTTCGTTTAGGATTCAGACAAAGACATGTTTTTTTGAATTCCTTAATTGGGAGGGTTTATCCCCAACCATCTACTGATCAATTTTATATGATTTGCCATTTTGAGGAGGAATCCGCATTGCTGCTTGCAGCTATATTTATTATTATTCTCCTTGAGCCCCAATAGCTCAAAAAGTCACTGGTCAAAAATTTTCTAAATTGGCACATTGATACTCCATGCCAACGGGTACCCCCAAACCAAGAATGGCCCACATTCGCCCATAGGTGGCGCTACAGGCCACGCCCAAAAAAACAAAATTCAAAGTGATACAATTTCCACGCCATTTGTCCAAATCTTCTGAAATTTGGTGTACATGCCTCATTCCTCATGGGGAACAAAAAAGCCTCAAGAACCCATAACTTCCGCCGTGATGGATTTTCCCGTACGTTGAAAATTTGCGAAAACCTACAAAACTCTTCTTCTCCTGAACCGTAGCTCCAATTGACTTGAAATTTGGTACACATGTGTAGAATGGAGATCCTTGAAAACGTTACTTAGGAAAAATGAATACGATACAAAATGGCTGAAAGGGGCGTGTTTATGTAAATGTCCAAATTTTAACAATATATACGTGTCAATAAATCAAATGTAATTTTGACTGATGGTTTTTCAAACCTAACATGCTTCAAGATGACATCACTCTGAAATACTGCGCAAAGAATGGCCAACATTCGCCCTTAGGGGGTGCTACAGGCCACGCAGAAATTCCCATTTTCTGGTCAAAAATGTTCTAATTTGGTACATTGATACTACAGGCCAACAGGAACCCACAAACCAAGTATGGCCCACATTCGCCCTTAGGGGGCGCTAAAGGCCATGCCAAAATTCCCATTTTCTGGTCAAACATTTTCTAATTAGGGTACATTGATTCTATAGGCCGACAGGAACCCACAAACCAAGAATGGCCCACATTCGCCCCTAGGGGGCACTACAGGCCACTCCAAAATTCCCATTTTCTGGTCAAATATTTTCTAATTTTGTACATTGATACTACAGGCCAACAGGAACCCACAAACCAAGAATGGCCCACATTTGCCCATAGGTGGCGCTACAGGCCACATCCCAAAAAAATATTTTCAAAGTGATACCATTTCCACGCCATTTAACAAATTCTTCTGAAACTTGGTGTACATGCCTCATTTCTCATTGGGAACAAAAAAGCCTCAAGGATCCATAAGGTTTGTATTGATGGATTTTTCTGTACACTGAAAATGTTTCGTTTAGGATTCAGACAGAAATACGTGGTTTTTGGATTCATCCATTGAGAGGGTTTAACCCCAACCCTCTACTGATCAATTTTAAATGATTTGCCATTTTGAGGAGGAATCCGCATTGCTGCTTGCAGCTATATTTATTATTATTCTTCTTCTCCTTGAGCCCAAATAGCTCAAAAAGTCACTGGTCAAAAATTTTCTAAATTGGCACATTGATACTCCATGCCAACGGGTACCCCCAAACCAAGAATGGCCCACATTCGACCATAGGTGGCACTACAGGCCACGCCCCAAAAAAATATTTTCAAAGTGATACCATTTCCACGCCATTTGTCCAATTCTTCTGAAACTTGGTGTACATGCCTCATTTCTCATTGGGAACAAAAAAGCCTCAAGGATCCATAAGGTCCGGTATGGATTTTCCTGTACATTGAAAATGTTTCGTTTAGATTCAGACAAAGACATGTTTTTTTGAATTCCTTAATTGGGAGGGTTTATCCCCAACCATCTACTGATCAATTTTAAATGATTTGCCATTTTGAGGAGGAATCCAGGTTGCTGCTTGCAACTATATTTATTATTATTATTATTATTTTTTACGACTATTGGGGCACTTTTGGGGCTCTTAACGTGCTCAGAAATTCTTGAAACTTTGCACACGGGTCAGAACCCGCGGCCATTAGGGCCGGGCTGAAGCTGGTACCCGGGTGTGGCAGGGGGGCTCGACAGCGCCCCCTGGAACAGGGTCCGAAAACTTGGTCCATAAATCAAACACGCTTGCATGTAATAATATGAAACTTGGTACACATATAGATCTCATCATTTCATATATCCTTCATACTTTTACTTTTTACCTCAGGCCAACTGGAAATCGTCTATTTAGGGTTGTTTGGAAAACGCATACAATGGAATGTGAAATACTCCTGCTAGAGAATTCCACCAATCGCCACGAAACTCGGTCAGCATGAAGTCAAGACATTGAGGATGAAAAATTGGTCAGCGGATTTTTGATATCTCGAACAGTTTGGCCATGGCGAGGAAACGAAATGATGGCACGAAAAGAGAAACAGGAAGTGTGTTATAACTTCTGCATACATTAATTGATCTTGATGAAACTTCAGCAGTGTGTTTGCTGTAAGAGGCCGATCGCATGGATGTGACTATTGTGAGTCAAAGTTATAGTGCCACCAACTGGCTAGAAGGAAGTGTGTCACTTTCAAAATGCTTTGAAATCACCCTCTTATTTTTACCCGATTTACTTAAAACTTTATGTGTATAATGTAAACACACGGCAGATGTAGACGTGTGAAAGGATTATTGATATCTTAAAAACTGTTGTCGTGGCAACGCTTCAAACTTGAATATTCTTTTTTGATGCTTTTGAGACTCTTAGCATACTTGAAATTGCATGAAACTCAGACACATCACATTTATTAGCCAGTACACATGTGCAAAGTTTCAGAAACGGGCGTGGTGCAGGGGCTCAGTAGCGCCACCTTTTGACAAAAGTGGGGGGGTTGCTTTACACTTTGACCCACAGTCACAAAACTCAGTAATTATATTGTTCTCATCGAGCCGGACAACTTTCTAATTTACAGTCATTAGCTCAGACCAACAGAAAGTCAGATATTTTGGTTTGAATGTGGAACACATTTCAAATTAACTTTGAAGCTCCAAAAAGCACATCAAAAGTAACATAAAAGAAGGGAGTGTGTTATAACTTCTGCATACATTAACTGATCTCGATGAAACTTCAG
Source organism: Xyrauchen texanus (assembly GCF_025860055.1). Lineage (NCBI taxonomy): Eukaryota > Metazoa > Chordata > Actinopteri > Cypriniformes > Catostomidae > Xyrauchen > Xyrauchen texanus. The sequence continues at coordinate 60,748 of NW_026265718.1, forward strand.
CAGTGTGTTTGCGGGAAGAGGCCGGTCGCATGGATGTGACTACTGTGAGTCAAAGTTATAGCGCCACCAACTGGCAGAAGGAAGTGTGTCACTTTCAAAATGCTTTGAAATCACCCTCTTATGTCTCAAGTGAACAAACAGACCAACAGAAAATCAGATATTTTGGTTTGAATGTGGAACACATTGCAAATGAACTTTGAAGCTCCAAAAGCACATAAAGGCAGCATAAAAGCAAGGAAGTGTGTTATAACTTCTGCATACATTAACTGATCTCGATGAAACTTCAGCAGTGCGTAAATTATAATTACATTAATAAACCTGAACAGAGACCTCCGTGATAAATACTGGCCTTCTGGATTAACACGTTTAAGTGCTGCAAAAGATATTGACCTATGACATCAAAAATTATTCTACATTTGAATTACCTCATAGATGTGACTATTGTGGTTCACGGTCCTAGGCACTGTCCCTGTCTCAAATGGCACACTTCATATGAATTTTCAGTCTTGTGTACTTATTTCGTGTGTCCATTAACTCCATGAGACCGTAGGGTGTCTCATTTTTCATTTTAGGTATCGGAAGGGTGCTCACGCATACTTTGTGGTTGATATGTGCCCTCCATGCGAACTTTTGCAGAGCCCACGCTGATGCGAGCTCTACAGCACACGTCTTCTCGACGGTCAAAGCGAGGTTACGTTATTGCCCATCGTGCACAGCGACCCTAAAGGCACGGGGGTGGCGGTGCCACCGGCTTGGGCCCGCCATCGCTGCTCGCAGCTATATTTATTATTATTTTTTTACGACTATTGGGGCACTTTTGGGGCTCTTAACGTGCTCAAAAACTCTTGAAACTTTGCACACGGGTCAGAACCCGCGGCCATCAGGGCCGGGCTGAAGCTGGTACCTGGGCGTGGCAGGGGGGCTCGACAGCGCCCCCTGGAACAGGGTCCGAAAACTTGGTCTATAACTCAAACACGCTTGCATGTAATAATATGAAACTCGGTGCACGTATAGATCTCATCGTTTCATATATCCTTCATACTTTTACTTTTTACCCCAGACCAACAGGAAACCGTGTATTTAGGGTTGTTTTAAAAACGCACGCAATGGAATTTGGAATACTCCTCCCAGAGAATTCCACCAATCGCCACCAAACTCGGTCAGCATGATGTCAAGACATTGAGCATGAAAAATTGCCGGCAGATTTTTGATATCTCTAACGGTTTGGCCGTGGCGAGGAAACGAAATGATGGCGCAAAAAGAGAAACAGGAAGTGTGTTATAACTTCTGCATACATTAATTGATCTCCATGAAACCGCAGCAGCGTGATCGCTGGAAGAAGCCGATCGCATGGATGTGACTATTTCAGTCAAAGTTATAGCGCCACCAACTGGCAGAAGGAAGTGTGTCACTTTCAAAATGCTTTGAAATCACCCACTTATTTTTACCCGATTTACTTAAAACTTTAGGTGTATAATGTAAACACACGGCAGATGTAGACGTGTGAAAGGATTATTGATATCTTCGATACTGGTCGCCGCGGCAACGCTTCAAACTCGAATATTCTTTTTTGATGCTTTTGAGACTCTTAGCATACTTGAAATTGCATGAAACTCGACAGACACATCACATTTATTAGCCAGTACACATGTGCAAAGTTTCAGAAACGGGAGTGGTGCAGGGGCTCAGTAGCGCCACCTTTGACAAAAGTGGGGGGTTGCTTTACACTTTGACCCACAGTCACAAAACTCAGGAATTATATTGTTCTCATCGAGCCGGACAACTTTCTAATTTACAGTCATTAGCTCAGACCAACAGAAAGTCAGATATTGTGGTTTGAATGTGGATGTTTTGGAGAATTTTCTCTCCCTCTCTCACTGACCCTACGTCTCTCTGTGTCTGGGGGAGGGTGCTGATTTTGCTGAGGAGTGAAAATGCTTTTATTTTTGTTTTTCAAGGTTTTGGGGCCCTTAACGTGCTCGAAAACTCTTGAAACTTTGCACACGGTCGGAACCCGCGGCCATCAGGGTCGGACCGAAGATGGTACCCGAGCGTGGCAGGGGGCTCGACAGCGCCCCTGGAATGGGATTCGAACACTTGTCCATATATCAAACATGCTTGCATGTAATGATATGAAACTCGGTACACTTGTAGGTCTCGTCGGGCCGAACAACTTTCGTGCACTAAGTTTTACGCCAGCCCAACAGGAAGTCGGCTATTATGGGTTGTTTGGAAACACGTGCTCTGGAATTATATATATTCCGCCTAGAGAATGAATCCAATCGCCACCAAACTCGGTCGGCATGAAGTCAAGACATTGAGGATGCTACATTCGGACGGATTTTTGATATCTCGAACGGTTTGGCCGTGGCGAGGAAATTGATTTATGACTAAAAAAGGACACATGAAGTGTGTTATAACTTAGTCAGTTCTATCTACAGTTACAAAACTCGGCGTGTATATTGTTCTCGTCGAGCCGAACAACTTTCTAATTTACAGTCATTAGCTCCGACCAACAGAAAGTCAGATATTGTGGTTTGAATGTGGATTTCTTAAAATTTTTCTCTTTCTGAGTGACCCCTCTTCCTCCCTTTCTGTGTTTTTTCTCTCAGTGTCTCTCTGTCTGACAGACAGAATGGGCCTGCCAAATTTTTTTTGTGTGTGTGTGTGTGTGTGTGGGGAGGGGAGGGGGGGGTTCTCTGTTGGGTTTAGATTTGCTTTTTGATTGTTTGATTGTTTTTCAAGGTTTCTGGGACTTTTGGGGCCCTTAACATGCTCGAAAACTCTTGAAACTTTGCACACAGGTCAGAACCCGCGGCCATCAGGGCCGGGCTGAATCTGGTACCCGGGCGTGGCAGGGGGCTCGACAGCGACACCTGGAATGGGATTCAAACACTTGTCCATATATCAAACATGCTTGCATGTAATAATATGAAACTCGGAACACTTCTAGATCTCGTCGGGCCGAACAACTTTCTAATTTACAGTCATTAGCTCAGACCAACAGAAAGTCAGATATTTTGGTTTGAATGTGGAACACATTTCAAATTAACTTTGAAGCTCCAAAAGCACATCAAAAGTAACATAAAAGAAGGGAGTGTGTTATAACTTCTGCATACATTAACTGATCTTGATGAAACTTCAGCAGTGTGTTCAGGGAAGAGGCCGGTCGCATGGATGTGACTACTGTGAGTCAAAGTTATAGCGCCACCAACTGGCAGAAGGAAGTGTGTCACTTTCAAAATGCTTTGAAATCATCCTCTTATGTCTCAAGTGAACAAACAGACCAACAGAAAGTCAGATATTTTGATTTGAATGTGGAACACATTGCAAATGAACTTTGAAGCTTCAAAAAGCACACAAAGGAAGCATAAAAGCAAGGAAGTGTGTTATAACTTTTGCATACATTAACTGATCTCGATGAAACTTCAGCAGTGTGTCACATGGATGTGACTACTGTGAGTCAAAGTTATAGCGCCACCAACTGGCAGAAGGAAGTGTGTCACTTTCAAAATGCTTTGAAATCACCCCCTTATGTCTCAATTGAACAAACAGTTGATAAAGGAATCGGGTATCAATATATTGAATTATGAATTATTTCAGTGATCAACTGTGATGTCCGGTTAAGATGAAAATAAACTATCGCTCTGTCTAAGCGATTATCTTTCTGAAACACGTCACAAAAGCTTACAGAAACGGATAACACAAACATGATGTTGGAAATATACACTTATCAGAATAGTTATATTAAACTTTAGTCTATTTCAGTTTGTTTGTTTATTAGTTTATTTGACAGGGACAATGTACATTAATTAGCATTACTGCAAATGCACCAGAATTAGCCAAAAGGCTATTTTTCATCCGTTGTCCCTGGACAGATCGTAATATTGTCTACCTTAAAAAGAAAAACAGCTTTAAAACATTACAAGGAAAATACAAAATATAAAAACTATAAAACAATATAACTCGTTAAATCCTTTAAATTAATACAGTGTACAAATTCACTATATTTTCAACATTAGGTTAAAATTAAATATAATAATGTTGAACACAGTTACCCAACAGGGACACAGATGACAGTACGATCGGGTAGAGGGAAATTGTAGCCTATATACTTATTAGTGTTGACATGACTGGTGTAATATGAACCAGTTTTTTAGTTGCTTTTTAAACAAAGTGTATGTAGTGAGTTCTCTAATATTCTGTGGAACAGAATTCCAATTCTGTGCTGCTGAGACTGAAAAAGCATGCTGGCTGAATGCAGTTTTCCTCAAAGGAACAACACAGTCTCCTCGGGCCGACCCTCGTGTAACTCGCTGTGAGGAGTTTCTGATGTTTACAAATTTACTGAGTGGGGAGATGACAGACCATAAATTATTTTATATAACAGACATAAGTTAGAATACTTGATAGCATTTTCCCAGCTTAAGAGTTTATGCTTTTGTAATATGGCACAATGGTGAGATCTAAATGATTTTTTATCCAAAATTTTGATTGTTAAAGCCATTTAAGTTATAAAGCTGTCTCATATGTAATTTCTCCTTTAATTCTATAATATAACCACTAGGTGGAGTTCTAAGCCTATTTTCTGTATTCTCGTTGTTTTAACGTGTGAAGAAGACTTACATTGTTGAGAACGCAGTAAAGTGTGACGCATATTTCGTTCTGTGAGTTTTATGAGTACTCGAGTCTTTCTTAAAACCAACACATGAAACATATGTCTAAAGAAAGTAGGGATGGGCTGATCGATGCGAGTTATCAAAACTTCCGAGTATGATGTTGTTTTAGGGTTGTCTGACTAGAGCTGTCGCGATAGTCAATATATCGACTTATCGCACGATATATGGAAATGAGCGCGATCATTTTTGGTGCCGCGATATATTGCAACTGATCATTTGTTTTATTATTCAAAATAATAATCAGATTCATTTTTACATTAAAATGAATGTCACCAACATTTTAGTTGATCGCGCTGCCTCTGTCATCTTGTCTGCACTCTGTGTCGGAGGCGGGGCTCAGGCAGCGTGTCCACACACACACACACACACACACACACACACACACACACACACACACACACACACACACACACACACACACACACACACACACACACACACACACACACACACACACAGAGGGAGAGACAGAGCGGACACCGTCAGGTGAAGAGAAGGCGTGAACCAACTGCATTTTAAAGTGTTCTGTTTCGTGACATCTTCAGCGAGCCAGTTAGGAAGAACGAGTCCAACATGGAATTGATTTCAAAGCCGCAATCTTCAGCTCCGGTGTGGGAACATTTTGGCTTTAAGCCGAACGAGAGAGGAGAGCTAATTGACGTTGCGATTTAAAGTTGCCTTTTCAACTTTGCTCGCATCTTCACGAAGGTTTGTCGGTTGTATACAATGTTTGCCTGTTTGAACATTCAAGCGATTTTACACTATTCAACTCAACAAATGTGAAAACAACTCAAGTACATGTTTGCGAGCAGATTGAGTGACACGATCGAGCTGCGTCGTGTCTAACGCTCGCTCGAACGCCTGCAGCTTGCGTCTGAACGGACAATTTCATACAACAAAGTGTAAAAATACATGATATATTGAGGAGTCTGTTATGTCTCAAGTGAACAAACAGTTGAGAAAG
>NW_026265719.1:0-4735 GCF_025860055.1 Xyrauchen texanus
GGGTTATCATACCGTGAAAATGTCATACCGTTACGCCCCTACTCCAGCGGTTAAATTAATGTCTTCTAAAGCGACATGATCAAATATTCTTATATATTCCGTTCAAAAATATTATAATATATTGAAGTTAAAATGGCTGCGCTTGACTTGAGCGTCACGTCCCGTTGTGTTTTTTGGAGATAATATTAAAAGCAGTTCAATATTCGGTTATGAAATATGCTATTTCTGATAAACACACAGATAAATATTTCAATTATAACCAATTCTTGAACTTTATTTTTAGATTTCTTCAACTTTAATCCTTTAACTTTTGATCTTGAACATCAGGACTCTCTTAATCCGTGCCATATTCATGTGCCATAAATAAACGAAATGTTTAATAAAACATTATTATAGTATAATGAAGAGTTATTTTTTTAAGTTATTCAATTATCAAGTTCTTGTGCAATTAATGTTGAATATTAATTTTCATCCTGTGAGATTTAGAAAGACACCTCAGACATCAAACCAAGAAATCTGACATACAATTATTGAAAATGGATTCAACAACTATTATAAACAACAGAACATTTATAGTAATAATTTCTGTATTAAATTATTTGAACTCATCATTAGACCTTTTCATTTTGTGTATAAAACACAAATCACGATCATGAACACTGTAACTGCTGCTACTATGATCTTGTGCAGGTGTTCATACTGGAGTGAATAAAGACAAATAATGTAAAAACAGTGTCTTTACAAAACATAAAGTTAAGAGTTAATGGTCTGGTTGTAAAATGAAAGTCAGAATATGATAGGCTGTGTTTGTATCACTAAAGTGTGTGGGCTGTTTTTATTGAGCTTTCTCACTATAATCACTAATGACGCCCCAGGGCCGGACAAGGTTTGAAGGACTTAAGTATCCTATATGGAGATAGGCATGTGTTACACCTTTAAAACAACAAATGCAACTATGTATAAACATGTATACAAAAGTGCAATTTTAATAATCGTAATCATGCTCGTTTATGACACTGTACAGGTTCATTTTGACACGTTTGATGGAGCCATTTCATGTGTGAATATAAGAAACAATCACTGGATGTTTGTGGTCAGTGAAGGGATTTCTTCATGTCCTTATAGGTCCTGCCTAAATTTAGTAGAACATAAATACTTCAGTGACAGTTCTCGTCGCTAAACTTTTAAATCCCACTTCAGTTCCACTCAAACACCTGCAATTCTGAACACAAACATTCGGGCTGGACCAAATGTGGTTTTGATGTAATGACGCCCCAGGGCCGGATTAAGGTCCACCTGGTGTGACGTCACCAGCGAATGGATCAATCGCTGTGCTCGGTTTCTGTTCACGGTCCTGAATCGAGCATTTGCAGCATTTTCCAATCTTTACCTCCGTTACTTGCGTTACCTCTGAAGAACTAACTTGGATTAAACACTGTCAAAGAAATCTGGCAGCTGTGATTGACAGAATAATTATGTTAAAATACAGTTAAAATGTAGTAAACCACTTTACAGAACAACCTGAACATTTCACAGTTTAAAATGGTTGTAATTTACACGCTGGAACTGTAAAAAAAAAAAAAAAAAAAAAAAGAAAGATTCTGTGTTACGTGCTAGCATGTTCTTCCCTCCCCTTTTGTTTATTGGTTGCTCCGTTTTCTTCCCTCTGCTGTTGGTTTCTTCCTGTTTTTCCCGCTCTCTGCTATCCTTGAGTTTTAGGTGCTGCTATTGGTCGGAGACAACCAATCATCGGCTGTGGTAAGGCACTCGGGAGAACGGAAGAGGGGGAGCTTGGACTGTTTGTTGGTTTGTACTATTGTTGTTGCTGAGAAGTACTGACTTTGTGGTGGTTCGCTTGCTTGTCTTTCTAGTATGAGTGTGTTAGTTAGTAATTGAGTGTTTTGGTTTTGTTGTTTTGTTTGTTTAGCACCGCTCATTTTCTTTCTCTCTGTGGCTTATTCTTATTATCATTTATTTTCTTCAATTGTTTTTTTTTCTTAAGTTGTATATAGCTGTAAATAAGTTGATTTTGTTTGTTTCCATTTATTCATTGTGTGTATTGAAAATAAAGCGAACCACCTGTTTGCAGTAACTTGCTGTCATTGATTCATTCGCCCACAATACTCCCCAGAGATCAAAACTGTAGGAAAGTGTTTAAATTGTACTACGTACGTCTTCCTCATACCTTTAACCATCTGGAGACGTAACATTCTGTTAAATTGACAGTAAAAAAAAAAAAACATGCTTCTGAAACTGTAAAAATCTGTTGTTTACTTTATAAGGTATTTGTTAATCACATAGTAACTACAGAAGGGCACAAAACTACTGTATTGTCTTTTCAAATAAATGAAAACCTTTTACTGTATATTTTACAGTTAATCAATGAACATTTTATTTCTGTAGCATTTTTACAGTATTTTACTGTTACTGTCATTTTTTACAGTGTGCAATGAACTCAAATTGTTGATAAAGTGATAGTTCACCCCAAACTGAACAATCTCTCATCATTTACTCACCAATGTCAAAGAAAGAAAGTGAAACACCTCTGGGACGGCACGAGGGGAGTCAATTATAAGATCAGTTTCATTTTTGGGTGAAATATCCCTTTAAACTTTTATGGAATAATAAAATAATGATGATAAACTGTGGAAACAGACATGATTGTACAATTGTATCAATGTGATTTGATATTGTTCATTGTGTTTTGTCAGTATCTTCATGTTCCTTCCGAACACATGTTTGTTGTGGATCCTGCAGTTGCTGAATCTGACATGGAGAGCCTCAGAACTGCATCCCAAAAATTAGCCCATATTACATGACACACAAACACACAATAAATCATTGTAAAAACATGTACACTTGTAAAGTTACATTTTCTTTCGGACATTTTGTGTGTAAATGGTTTGAAACACAGACAATACTTCAGAATGCGGCTGAAGCGACTCGGAAAGGAAGAGTGGGGGAACATTCAGTGGAGGTCTGCTCATATTTCACACACAGTCCAAGAAGATGCAACAAGTTGTGGGATGTTTGTCTTACAGGTCATCTTTAATGAAAAGATGAAGCTTTCAAAACTGTGATGAAATCTGATCAACTGCTCACTTTAGACATTGTTCTCACTGATATAAAGTCTCTAATGGACATGAATGAACCATCTGTATCTTTTATAAGCTCTGCTGCTGTAACAAACGTTAAATAAACTGTGAACAGTTTCCTGAGATTCCACAGACATTCAACATCATCTAAAGAGCAAATCAAAGAACAGAGAAGGGAGATGGCAGAGGACATTGCATCAGGTTAACTGCTCAAAAATCAATGAAACATTTTGTGTCATAGCATTTAAATCAGTTAATGTGAGCTAAACATTTGTGTTCATTATTCTATAAAAATGTCCATTTTACAATGAAAAGAAGACTTCTGCTCTATCTGTGCTTTGAGAGACCTCCCTAAATGGACAAGCACAGACATCATTGACGGAGGGTTTGCATATGTCGTCTTTAGCATACATTATTTTTGCCATTTTTGTTGAATTAGAAGAGACCATGGCTGATATATATGAATAGAGTGGCATGTCCTGACATATACACAGGGGGAAACGTGTGTTAAAACAGCACATGGTAACCAGGGCCTTGTTTCCCGTAAGCCTCATATAAGCCCAAGTAGAAAGTAAAATCCTTCTTATGATTCATTTTAGTTTTGTGCCCAGTTTCCCAAAGCAATCATAACATAAGTAGAACTTAAAATGCTCACAGATGAACAAGAGTAGAGTAATAGTGTATTGCTAATCATACAATACTAAGAGCATCTTAAGCCCATAGACTTATGATGACACCTGCAGGACAATAGTGGAAATGCACTTAATACAGTTAAAGTAATAAAAGATCTCTTCTCTTTTACTCCTTCAGTTTAATCTTATGTTGTGTGCTGCTGTCACGAACCCCGCTCCCTCGCTCCGCCCCCTCGAGCTTCCTCGCTCGTTTTGCTCCCTCGGGCTCCCACGCCCGTTTTGCTCGCTCGAGCTTGCACGCTCGTTTTTGCTCCTACGAGCTCACATGCTCATACACTATCTCCCCCCTCGGGCTCACATGCCCGCTCCCAATCGCCAAAACATTATGTACACCTGCACTCATCTCAATCACCACATCATTGTTTACACCTGCACTCGCCTCTATAAATACCACAGCACATTCGTCTCACTGGTGTTGGTTATTGTGTTTAGTTTCCCGTATCTTTGCCCCCCGCTAGTCTCGTCTAGTTTTGTACTCCTCTAGTTTACCCCTTAGCTTGCCAGCTCCAGTGTTCCCCTAGTTCCCCTGTCTTTTGCTCCCGCTAGTCCCATCTAGTTGTGTCTGATTCCCGGCTTCGACCTCCCGCTCTCGTTGACCACTCTCTCCCGGATTTGCCCCTTTTCTATACTTTGATTCCCCGGCTTTTTGACCCTATGCTTCCCTCGACAACTCTTCTCTGGATTTGCCCTGTTTGTACTTTTGCCTGTACTGCTATTAAATAAAAGCAGTTTCATCCGACATTGTGACTGTCTCATCTTGTGTGTGTGTGTGCGGGTTACAGAATAACCAACCTCACCGTAGACAGTCACAATGCTTAGCGTGGAGGATTCGCGCAGCTCTCTAGAGCGGATGTGCACGTCGCATTCGGCGCAGGGAGCTACGATTTGGAGACATGACCAAGCGCTCGCGGCCCAGGGGCAGCAGGTATGTACTATGTCTGGTTTATT
>NW_026265720.1:0-4714 GCF_025860055.1 Xyrauchen texanus
CGCTTGAAAAGGAGTCCAAATCGTCCTCTTATTAAGACAGCAATATAAATATATATTTCCAGTTGTTTGCACTAATCAGATTTAACGTTTAAGGTGAGAAAATCATTTATATTGCCAACTGTCTCGGCCGCCATCTTGCGCGCCCCCCCGCCACGCTATTGTACTAGTAACGGTACGGTATATTTGTATGACGTAAGTGTAGGACGTGGATGCGGAAGCCAGCATTTTATGCTGCCACCGCCTTTTCAAAACAAAGCTTGTTAACGTGAATTTTAGCCACATTTTTATATTCAAGTTTATATTATATTCCGAATATTAATTCACCATGATCATCAGGTAAGTTAAATGCTTCCGACTGACGTGTCAAATTTAGGCAGATTGGTTCACTTTAATAATAACAATAATAATTATTATAGTTCAGAGAGCCAAACCAGAAGTTTCGAGAAATAAATGGACTGGGGCCTTCTGAACGATCACATGACAAATATACTGTAGTAAAATTGTAAACACAATGGTTCTTATTACATGAGGCCTACGCAAAGATATTCTTGTAATCTGTTGTCTTGTAGTTGTGCACATACTACACAGCAAAGCATAAAGTTTTTTCACATACTATCGAAACAAGCAGTTGTTCACAGGACTTAATACGAGTTAATTGCAGTGAGATTTCCCTCAGTTTTTAGAGGTGAAGTGTGTATATTTTTTGTTGAAGTACTTTGTCCAGTCCCCGTTAGGGATGGGCGACACCACTTATTTTCTTTTCGGTCCGATACCAATACGTTCAAGTCGAATATCGTCGATACCAATATCGATACTTCTGTTAAATGTATTTTTTTTTTGCGATTACTTTGGATAAAATAGGTCATTTAAAATAATATTTTTAGTCATTATTCAAGTCATTATTTTCTTAATTTTTTGCCTAAACAGAAAATGATTAGACTTCTGTTTTGTTTACCCTTACAAAAACGAACCATTACACTACATGAATACAGTATAGTTTAACCATGGTATTTAGTTAAACCACAGTTACCACACAATTAACCATGGTTACAACTACAATATTACTGTAGTAAATCAATGGATTCAATGGTATAGTAGCTTTATGTTAAATATGTATTTTAATTAATAGATGTCATTATTGTTCCTTTTATTATGCTAGCCTACTATGAAAATGGTTAATTCTTGACAATTATTATAACTAATAAACTAATTCATAGCACGCAATAAACTGTTAAGCATTAATATGAGTGTAGTAATGTTCACGTTAACATTAATGCAGTAAAGGGTAAAAAAAAGGAAAAAACTATCTTTAACCATTAAAAATATAAATAAAAAACAATTCATTAAACGGTGCTGCTGCATCGCATTATTAGACTGAAAAAGTTCTGGGTCAAATGCTCGTTGTTCTGGCAGCCGCCGCGTATCATCAGATAATTCATGTTGGCATACGCAAAATCCTAAAACTGATAGGATGGCATATGACGTATATATATATATATATATATATATATATATATATATATATATATGCCCTAGACCATGGTAGTGCTGGGTTTCGATTCAAATTTCAAGAATCGATTCGATTCCGATTCTCAATATCTTGAATCGATTATCATTATTCGATTCGATTCGATCCGATCTGATCTTCGAGATTTAGATAAGCGTTTTTGAAAAAAGCATTTTTTTTTCCAGCTGTTACCTGAATTACAGGACTGTAGTTATGCAACATATTGATACTATTATTATAGACATTCAACTGCAAATTAATGGAGTACTGATCTTTGTAAAGAACAATCCCCTTCCAGAGTGTTGATACAACTGCTTTCACAAACTTGTACTGGTGTAGACGACAGAAGGCGTAGAGGTATATCAGCAGCAGTAGACCGATTATTTAGACGCTGAACCTGAAGTATTATTAAAATGACATTAAGAATTTTCCAAAAGTTCCTACAGTTCAGATGCACCTTTATTTTTTATTTTAACATTTCAACATTTAAGAACACTTTTGTTCTAAGCCTGTGCAAATGTAAACAGATTGTTTGTTACTGGCTTGGCTTCACAGTAAACAGACAACATTACACAGAATATAAATAAAATTTGAACTTAAAAACCTTTAGAAAACACAAGTGTGTCACAGTAGTGTGTAAAACCTTCAAGTACTCCAGGTATAAGACATTAAATTGCCTTTAAAGTGTATTTGTGTAAACTGGTCATTTAAAACTAAAATAGTAGATACAAAAATAAATAAAAACTGGAAAAGGCCTTGCCTATTAAAGTGCAAATAAAAATAAAACTGGAAATTAAACTTGTCTTAACCCAGAGTATGAACTACCATCACTCAGGATCAGGAATAGAAAGATTCTTCTGCAGGAACAGTAGCTCATTGACATGCCCAGGTGTAAGGCAACTTCTTTTGGCAGTAATGATGTCACCTGCAGTTGAAAAAACCCTCTCAGATGTGACACTGGTTCCTGGGACACAGAGATATCGCTTTGCCATGCAAGCCAAAAGAGGATACTCCTTTTCATTCTCCCGCCACCAGATGAGAGGATTGTCCTGCAGTCCTGCAGGTCTCCTTTCCCTGTACCTTTTGATCTCGTCTTCTGCCTCTGCCGCTTTAGTTTTCTGTGGTCCTACTTCCTGTTGTGGTCTGTAGGCTTCCCCAAGGAGAGACTCCAAAGCACTGGATTGCTTGAATTGCTTGGGTGCCGGAGGTTGGGGTTCCACCTCTTCCTCCACTCCATCAACTTCATCAGCAGCATCATCTTGCTGTGTAAAAAGAGAAAGAGAATTTGTGTGTGTGTGAGTGAAAGAGAGAGTGGACTTTTTCCACTGAGTTTCTTTTTAAAATGATTACTTACATTACATGGATCTTCCTCCATCCCACACACTGCTTCAGTCTGGAGTCTGGAGAAGGTCTTGTCTCGCTCCTCCTCATTCAGGAATGGCAGAGCTTTGAAACGTGGATCAATAGCTGAAGCTATGTACAGCATGTCCTTCTGGTTTACATACCTGGAATTAAAATTTCACACATTTTGATCAATTTATCCCCCTGAGGAGGACAATGTCTTTCTATAATGAAGTGTCCTTATATATATATATATATATATATATATATATATATATACACAGTAAAATAGTCTCATATCACTCACACTCTCACACACACAAACAGACACACTCACTCAGACACACACACACACACACACACACACACAGGCCTACCTTGTGCTTAAGTTTTTCTTGATCTCATCCTTCATGTCCTTAACAACTCTGGAGTCTTCTGGGAGACTGGTCATCTCTTTCAGCAGCTGAGCATGCAGAGGTGCTATCACTGAGAGAGTTGGGCACTTTTCTTCTGACATTACTTGAGTGGCTGTCTTCATTGGCTTTAGAGCTCTAACCACATCTTCTGCATCTGTTATGTCCTCTTCCTTCAGGCTGCAAAGATCCTTTTCATTTCTCCGCACATCAGGTGAGAGCAGAGCGGCAGAGATCGCGGGTTGCTGCTCTAAAAGCGCTCAAGCATTTCTAGTGCACTGTTCCAACGAGTCACCACATCAATTTTGAGCTTGTGTGCATTCAGCTGCAGTAGCTTCTGCTTTTCTTTGAGGATACGGGTGGCAGTTGTACTGCGATGAAAGAACTTTGCGATGTGCCTTACTCTCCCAAGAAGTCGTGCAACATTCGGCAGTTTGAGACCGGCTTGCGAGGCCAGGTTGATTATGTGCGCTGAAGCAGCCGACGTGGGTTAGCCCCGTAATCTCAACCGCGACGGACCATATTCGCCGCGTTGTCAGTGACTATGGCTGGGTCTTTACTCATCAGCCCCCACTCCTCCATAGCTTTGGTTAACATTTCAGCTAAACAGACAGAGCGATGGTTCGCTTCAACTTCTGTTGTCTGCAGCACGTAAGACACGAGGTTCCAGAGCTCGTCTATGTAGTGTACTGTCACACTCATGTAAGATTCCGTAGCTACAGATGTCCATGTGTCACTCGTAATGCCCACCCTCTCTGCGGTCTTAAGCTTACACATTACACCATCTTTTACTGTCTGGTACATGTTGGGGATCACTTCTTCAGACAGACGCTTATGCGAGACACAATGACATAATTTGGTTCCATTACCTTCATTAGCCGCCTGAATCCCACGTTCTCAACAACAGAATACGGGCGCATATCTTTACAAATGAAGCCCGCAATCGCCTCAGTTATTTTGACAGAGCGAGCAGAATTAGTTGGCAGTTGTAGAGTTTTTTTCAGCGCCATCTGTTGCGGTCCGGTGGCAGGCTTGGATAATATGATGTCTTGATGATGTCGCATCATGTGGTTCCTGAGATTAGTAGTATTTCCACAATACTTCACCTCCATTTGGCAGGCTTTGCAAATTGCTTTGCTTTTGTCAAGCTCGTTCTCTGTATTTCTTGTTCTGAACCCGAAATGGTGCCAGATCGGAGCTTTGAGCGTTTCAGGAGTTTTCAAAGCAACCGCTTGCTTAACGTCACTGACCGCCATATTCGTTGTTTTAATGTCCTTCCACCTACGCGCATGCGTGAATTCAAGTTAAAGTTCACGGGAAAATGTAGGCCTATTATAACTGTGATTTTGTGAAAAAAAAAAAAAATCGATCCTCTGAGTTACGGATCGATCTTTTGAAATTAAAATGAAAATCGATTCAGAATTGGTGAATCGATTTTTTCAACACAGCCCTG
>NW_026265721.1:0-4614 GCF_025860055.1 Xyrauchen texanus
CAAATGGAATTTAATCACTTTAAAGTGATCACTTTTTTATATTCTTACTCGTCACTTTGATATAAACTGTGATGAAGCAGGCAGAGAATGAGGATATAAGTGCAGCTGTTTATTTAACAAACATAAAGAAAACTCAGAACAAAGAAAAACACAGGAAACCTGGCACAGAGCATATCAACACATGCAAGAACTAACACTGGTAACAGGGAAACCAAGGACTTAAATACATAAAGGAACAAACAAGGGAATGAGGAACACCTGGGGAAACAATCAGGGAATGAGAACTAATCAGGGGCGCAATATTTCTGAAAATGTTTAGACTTTTCTCTATATTAACCAAGGAAATTCCTTTACAAAGTTTCACGAGACAGCTTTCATTCCCAACATCCATTCAATATATAAAAGACAATCTTTCTTTATTAGACAACATATACTCCATTCATCGTATCCTTTTTAGGGCTTATATTCACACTTGTCCCCTTATTTATTGGGCTCATATACTGTAACATGCACTCTGCTTTCCTTTTATTGTTAAGGTTCCATACGCAATCACACTTCAGTCATACTTCCCACACTTTCAAACACAGATACAGATATTCTCACAAACACAGAAACTTTCACACTTTTTACAAACACAAGGCCTTTATATACGATAAATATAAATATGATACAATTCTAAAACAAAACTATTACTTCTGCTCCTCCTTTCGCTCTCTTCTTTTTATCCCTCTCCCTCCTTCATTTCCATAAAAAACACTCATTATTTACAATGGTTGATTGCTATATTAAAACCCATGTACTTCCACCCACAGCTGTCACATCCATTTTGGGTATCTGTTCAAGACAATTTCTACATTTGTGCTAATTCTCCTTTACTCTCTCTCTATAAAGCAGGGGTTCTCAACCTTTTGCATGCTGGGCCCCCCCAAAGCTGGTTCATTGCAGTTGGGGCCCCAGTGCCCCCCGCCCCATGCTTTATTAGATTCCCCCGTAGGAGGGAATCTATTGTAATTGATGGTTTTATTAGATTCCTCCGTAAGGAGGGAATCTATTGTATTTGTCGGTTTTATTATTAGATTAATCCGTAAGGAGGGAATCTATTGTATTTGTCGGTTTTATTATTATTATTAGATTCCTCCGTAAGGAGGGAATCTATTGTATTTGTCGGTTTTATTATTATTAGATTCCTCCGTAAGGAGGGAATCTATTGTATTTGTCGGTTTTATTATTATTAGATTCCTCCGTAAGGAGGGAATCTATTGTATTTGACGGTTTTATTATTAGATTCCTCCGTAAGGAGGGAATCTATTGTATTTGTCGGTTTTATTATTATTATTAGATTCCTCCGTAAGGAGGGAATCTATTGTATTTGATGGTTTTATTATTATTATTATTAGATTCCTCCGTAGGAGGGAATCTATTGTAATTGATGGTTTTATTATTATTATTATTATTATTAGATTCCTCCGTAGGAGGGAATCTATTGTATTTGACGGTTTTATTAGATTCCTCCGTAGGAGGGAATCTATTGTAATTGATGGTTTTATTATTATTATTAGATTCCTCCGTAAGGAGGGAATCTATTGTATTTGATGGTTTTATTAGATTCCTCCGTAGGAGGGAATCTATTGTAATTGATGGTTTTATTATTAGATTCCTCCGTAGGAGGGAATCTATTGTAATTGATGGTTTTATTAGATTCCTCCGTAGGAGGGAATCTATTGTAATTGATGGTTTTATTATTAGATTCCTCCGTAAGGAGGGAATCTATTGTATTTGTCGGTTTTATTAGATTCCTCCGTAGGAGGGAATCTATTGTAATTGATGGTTTTATTAGATTCCTCCGTAGGAGGGAATCTATTGTAATTGATGGTTTTATTATTATTATTATTATTATTATTATTATTATTATTATTATTATTATTATTATTCTTCTCCTTGAGCCCCAATAGCTCAAAAAGTCACTGGTCAAAAATTTTCTAAATTGGCACATTGATACTCCATGCCAACGGGTACCCCCAAACCAAGAATGGCCCACATTCGCCCATAGGTGGCGCTACAGGCCACGCCCAAAAAAACAAAATTCAAAGTGATACAATTTCCACGGCATTTGTCCAAATCTTCTGAAATTTGGTGTACATGCCTCATTCCTCATGGGGAACAAAAAAGCCTCAAGAACCCATAACTTCCGCCATGATGGATTTTCCCGTACGTTGAAAATTTGCGAAAACCTACAAAACTCTTCTTCTCCTGAACCGTAGCTCCAATTGACTTGAAATTTGGTACACATGTGTAGAATGGACATCCTTGAAAACTTTACTTAGGAAAAATGAATACGATACAAAATGGCTGAAAGGGGCGTGTTTATGTAAATGTCCAAATTTTAACAATATATACGTGTCAATAAATCAAATGTAATTTTGACTGATGGTTTTTCAAACCTAACATGCTTAAAGATGACATCACTCTGAAGTACTGCGCAAAGAATGGCCATGCCAAAATTCCCATTTTCTGGTCAAAAATGTTCTAATTTGGTAAATTAATAGTACAGGCCAACAGGAATCCACAAACCAAGAATGACCGACATACGCCACTAGGGGCACTACAGGACAAGCCAAAATTCCCATTTTCTGGTCAAAAATGTTCTAATTCGGTACAAGAATAGTACAGGCCAACAGGAATCCACAAACCAAGAATGACCGACATTCAGCCACTAGGGGGCACTACAGGACAAGCCAAAATTCCCATTTTCTGGTCAAAAATTTTCTAATTTGGTACTTTGATACTACAGGCCAACAGGAACCCACATACCAAGTGTGGCCCACATTCAGCCCTTAGGGGCGCTACAGGCTACTCCAAAATTTCGTTTTCTGGTCAAAAACGTTCTAATTTGGTACATTGATACTGCAGGTCAACAGGAACCCTCAAACCAAGAATGGCCAACATTCAGCCCCTAGGGAGCACTACAGGCCATGCCGAAATTCCCATTTTCTGGTCAAAAATGTTCTAATTTGGTACATTAATAGTACAGGCCAAAAGGAATCCACAAACCAAGAATGACCGACATTCACCACTAGGTGGTGCTAGAGGCCAAGCCGAAATTCCCATTTTCTGGTCAAAAAAGTTATAATTTGGTACATTGATACTACAGGCCAACAGGAACCCACAAACCAAGTATGGCCCACATTCGCCATTAGGGGGCTTACAGGCCACTCCCAAAATTTCGTTTTCTGGTCAAAAATGTTCTAATATGGTACATTGATACTACTGGCCAACAGGAACCCACAAACAAAGAATGGCCAACATTCAGCCCCTAGGGGGCACTAGAGGCCACCTGAAATTCCCATTTTATGGTCAAAAATGTTCTAATTTGGTACATTGATACTACAGGTCAACAGGAACCCTCAAACCAAGAATGGCCAACATTCACCCCTAGGGGGCTTACAGGTAATTCCCAAAAGTCCCATTTTCTGGTCAAATATTTTCTAATTATGTACATTGATACTACAGGCCAACAGGAACCCACAAACCAAGAATGACCCACATTTGCCCATAGGAGGCGCTACAGGCCACGCCCCAAAAAATATTTTCAAAGTGATACCATTTCCACGCCATTTAACCAATTCTTTTGAATCTTGGTGTACATGCCTCATTTCTCATTGGGAACAAAAACGCCTCAAGGATCCATAAGGTATGATGGATTTTCCTGTAGACTGAAAATGTTTTGTTTAGGATTCAGACAGAAATACATGTTTTTGGATTCATCCATTGAGAGGGTTTAACCCCAACCCTCTACTGATCAATTTGAAATGATTTGCCATTTTGAGGAGGAATCCAGCGATTGCTGCTTGTAGCTAGTCTATATTATTATTATTATTATTATTATTATTATTACTTCTCCTTGAGCCCCAATAGCTCAAAAAGTCACTGGTCAAAAGTTTTCTAAATTGGCACATTGATAGTCCATGCCAACGGGTACCCCCAAACCAAGAATGGTCAACATTCGCCCATAGGTGGCGCTACAGGCCACGCCCAAAAAACAAAATTCAAAGTGATACCATTTCCACGCCATTTGTCCAAATCTTCTGAAACTTGGTGTACATGCCTCATTTCTCATGGGGAACAAAAAGCCTCAAGAACCCATAACTTCCGCCATGATGGATTTTTCCGTGACGTTGAAAATTTGCGAAAACCTACAAAACTCTTCTTCTCCTGAACCGTAGCTCCAATTGACTTGAAATTTGGTACACATGTGTAGAATTGAAGTCTTTGAAAACGTTACTTAGGAAAAATGAATACGATACAAAATGGCTGAAAGGGGCGTGTTTATGTAAATGTCCAAATTTTAACAATATATACGTGTCAATAAATCAAATGTAATTTTGACTGATGGTTTTTCAAACCTAACATGCTTCAAGATGACATCACTCTGAAGTACTGCGCAAAGAATGGCCAACATTCGCCCCTAGGGGCGCTACAGGCCATGCCGAAATTCCCATTTTCTGGTCTAAAATGTTCTAATTTGGTACAATGGTACTACAGGCCAACAGGAACCCACAAACCAAGAATGGCCGACATTCGCCACTAGGGGCAGCAATACGTAACTGAACGAAG
>NW_026265722.1:0-4583 GCF_025860055.1 Xyrauchen texanus
GACCGCAAGTCTGGCATGGCTTAAGACAAAATTAATTAAACAAAATTTAACTTTTTCTTTTTTTTCAAACCAACCAAACAAAAACATTTTCTTCCATCCTTCCTCTGAATCAACCTCCAGATCCCAGTTTTCTTTTAATAGCTGTTTCAGAAAATTTAAAAAATCCACTAAAGCATCACATTCCAAAAAGTAATGTAAAAAACTCTCATGGCCATGACTACAAACATCACACATCATATTTATATCCTTGTTTATTTTATTTAGTACCACATTTGTATAAATTCTGTTATGCCTAATTAAGAAATCATTATTCTCGCATTCTATGCTGTTATATTTTACATTTAAATTGGACCATATTTTCTTTATTTCTATATCTTCAAACACTCTGCACCACACATTTTCTGCTGCTGGCTTTTTTAGCACATCAACTATTAGCCATCTATACACTTTTTTCACACTCATATCCTTTATTTTACATTTCTCTTCATCTTCCATCACGTAAACCTCAGGCATACATTGTTCTTTTTTATTTACACATTGTCTTTTAATGATAGTAGCCCATTTCACAGGTATACTTGATTTAATTCTTTCGTATATTTTATTTACCTTACAATAACACTCATCACATACACACATACTGATAACAAAAGACTGTTAACGACAGTTATTTTCCCTTTTATCCTTAACTTCCTCCCTCTCCACGCTGTACATACCATTCATATCTTATTTATCACCCCTGCCCATGTCACATCCCTTGCCTCCTTACTTTCCACCCCTAAGTGCACTCCTAACACCTTCATATACTTTTCTTCTACTCTAAATCCCACGTCTATTTTCTCTACTTCTCCTACATACATTAATTCTGATTTGTCTTTATTTATTTTAGCCCCGGATGCCCTCCCATACTTCCCAACTAACTCTAAAACCCTAAGCACACTTCCACCCTCCCTCACTGTGATTGTTGTGTCATCTCCATATTGGTTTATTACACATCTCCCTCCATATGGCAATTCAATCCCTACTACCCTTTTGTCTCTTTTGCTTAGTGTGGCCAGGGGTTCCACTACAATAGCATACAATAATGCAGATAGTGGACACCCTTGCCTTATCGACCTCCCCACCTTAAATCTGTCTGTTAATACTCCGTTTACTTTAACACAACTCTGTGCACTTCCATATAGTCTCTTCACCCATCCCACCATTCTCTGCCCAAAACCAAACTTCTCTAATGTCCTATACAAAAATGTGTGCTCTACTCTATCGAAGGCCTTGTTCCAATCTATCCCTATCACTATTCCCCCTATCTTGTCTTGCTTCATATACTCAATCACATCCCTAACTGTCCCTATTGTATCTGCTATGTCCCTACCTGGTATGCTATAACTCTGCATTGGTTGAACTATGTCCCCTATCACTCTTTTTATCCTATTTGCTAATAATTTAGTAAGTATTTTATAATCGACATTTAATAAGCTGACTGGCCTATAATTCTCTAAATCTAATTTGTTCCCCTTCTTATACACTAATGTTATCACCCCTTCTACCATCCTATCCTGCACTGTCCCTGTTCTTTCCATCCCCCTAAATACCTCCACTAGTATTGGTGCTATCTCTTTTTTATATACTTTATACCACTCTATTCCTATCCCATCACTTCCCGGGCTCTTCCCACTTCTTAATCCGTCTATTGCTTCTATCACTTCTTCCTCATCTATTTTCCTTTCACACCACCTCCTATCTTCTTCACTCAACTCACTTTCCACACTTTCTAGGACTTCATCTATACTTTTCTCCTCCACTCCTCCCCTCTTGTATAACTCACTGTAAAACTCCTGGACCCTCTCTAATATATCCACATAATCTTTTATTTCCACTCCCTCCTTTGTGTTTATTTCATTTATGTATGTCCTGTTCTGCCTCCTTTTCTCCAGTCCCAGGAAGTACCCTGTGCACTTTTCACCCTCCAGCGCATACTTTGCCTTACTTCTCAGGATTGCTCCTTTACATTTCTCTCTCTCATACTTCTCTAATTCCATCTTCACCTCTACATATTTTTCCATACTGTATCCCTCCTCATCTTCAGCTCTGCTCAACTCTGCCTTCAACTTTTCTCTCAATAACCTCTCTTCCTTCCTCATCTTTTCTCTTCTTTTCTTGCTATGCCTAATACTAACTAGTTTTACTTTTTCTTTATCTCCTCCCATCTTTCCCCTATACTATCATCTATCATATCTCTCTCCTTATATTCCTCTATCCTCTCGTTTTCCTTATCTAAAATGTCCCTAATCTGTTGCTCATATTCTTCCTCCTCAATATACCCTGCATTCATAATCCATATTCCTCCACCAACCTCCTCACTCCCTACTTTAATTTTAAACCTAACCCCATCATGATCACTTAAACTATTTTCCTGGTGTCTTATTCCATCTATATATCTAATTATTTCCCCTGCACTAACACTAAATCTATTCTACTCTGTTTTAAAATTCCATTCCTCATCTGTCTCCTAGTGAATTCTCTCTTCTCTGGGTTCTCATACCTCCACACATCTATCAGTCCTTTATCTCTCATCACCTCCATCAACATCATCCTCGATTTCTCCCATCTAAATTGTACCCCTTCCCTACATCAAGCCTACTACATTTTATATTGAAGTCTCCTACTACAATACAACTCCCCTCAATTAACACTTTTAACACCTCTAAAATTTCTCTCCTTTCTATTTCTATGTTTGGGACATATATATTGATTAATCTAAATTCTATCTGCTTATATTTGAACTCAATTACTATTATTCTCCCTATCTGATCCTTGTACACCTCCTTTATATCTTCTACACTGTCTTTTTTAATCATTATTGCTACCCCCCTTGCATTCCTTGCCCCATTATTATAATATATGTCTCCCTTCCACTCCTCTCTCACCTCTCTCACCTTATCCTCATCCCAATTAGTTTCTTGTAAACAAATAATATTGCTTCGAAAAGTAAACAAGCACTCCTTCATCTTCTTTCTTTCTCTTAAACCATTCACATTAATTGAAGTTACAGTGGCCATGAGCACAAACAAACAAAGAAAACTGTTCAAAAACATTCAACTAAAACACACATCACATACCAGATTGCTGTTCTTTAATCTGTTCCGCTCTTTCTCTGTCCTTCTCCATCTTTCTCTTAGCACTCATTCTCTTGGTTGTCATCTTCACTTTTCTCAAACCCACTCCTCTCTTCTCCTCCCTCCTTACTCCTCCTCTGCTTGTTCTTGGGTCTTGAACTATTTCTTTCTTTTCCGCCACTCCATCTCTCTCCTTCTTGTCCGCTTCTTCTTCCTCCTCGCTTTCTCCGGTCTGCTCCATTTCCTCTTCATCATTGTCATTCTCGCTCGTACTTTCAGCCCTATGTCTCCATTCCATTTTATCTCCACCTTCGCTAGCTTCACCTTCACCCTTCATCTCACTCTCCACGTCATCGCCAATCTCTTTGTTCTGCTCCTCCGTCGACTCATTTTCTCTCTTCTCACCATTATCTTCTTGTGCACTTTCCTCCACTCTCTCTTCTCCCCTTCGATCATCACACTCTCTTGCATAGTGTCCCTCCTTATTACATCTGAAGCATTTAAACTCAGGGCACTCTCTGAATATGTGGCCTGGTTTAATACAGAGTCTACAGACACGCACTTGTCTATCATGAATCACACGAAAATATTCTGTGCCCCTCAATGTCTCAAACTTTGTTGAATATGGAAGTGAACGAACTTGCTCAGTGAAGCGTACCTTAAGAAATCTTGTTCCATCTGCTGTCTCTGTTCCAGGCCATACCCGCCGTTTGATTGTTGAAAGAGGTTTTACTCCCCACTCCTCCAATTTATTGAGTATCTTTTCGTCTTCTAGATACACCGGTAGATTGATGAAAGACACCACCATCTCGTTGTTAATAATGTCCTTGGCATGCACCATCGCTCCTTTTATTCTCACCCCATCCATTAGTTTGCTCTTTGCATCTTTGTCTTTCATTGTGAGTTCATAAATCCTTTCGCTTCTCACTCTGCATCCCATCACTTCTCCACATTGCTCCTTCACTCCCTTCAATAACTCCATCATGGAAATATTCTCAGTTTCTTCCACCTCCACCTCCACTGTTAGCTTTTTGCAGTATTTCACTCTCTGTTTTTCACTCACTTCTCTGCAGTTCTTCCCACTCTCTTGTTGTTCACTTCCTGTATCTTTGCTTGTTCCATGTCCTTTCTCGTTGTCATTTCTCTTTCTTTTGTCATTCACGGTTTGCCAAACTTTGTCTTTACTTCTCTCCTCTCCTTCATTGTTTGTGTCCATTGCCTGTCTCATCGTTGTTTGTTCAATCTTCTTGTTCATAGCCATGCTATCCATCCGTAATATAAATCTCACAATTGTCCCCTAACAGCAAAGCTGTTGGGGGCAAAGCAACTGAAAAGAACAGTAACTATTCAAGAAAGAAAAAATCTGTACAAAAGCAGTATAATATAAAGAAATTCTCCAAACAAACACTCTCCTGTTGTTTTGTTACTTCCAGGACTGTACCACTATGAGCATGCACAGGGTGGTATGGC
>NW_026265723.1:0-4517 GCF_025860055.1 Xyrauchen texanus
TATTGCAGAATCTTTCCCTGGTTTGTGAATAGGGATTACTATAGCTTGTTTCCAGGATAACGGTAGTTGTCCTTCCATCCAAATTTTGTTGAAAAGATCCAATATTACAACAAGTATTACTTCATCCATCTGTTTAATCATAATATAGCAAATTCTATCTTTTCCAGGGGCAGTACTTCTAACCTTCATTAATACTCTTTTAAGTTCCCACATATTAAAGGCAGCATCCAAAGCTGTTTGACTATCAGGTTTTTTTTTTTTATAAATATCTTGATGTTGCTTTAAAATTTCTTCTTTCTTCCTTCTCTTATAATTTATTCCTAGGTTATCTGAACTGTGTGCCATTTGAAAGGTGGAAGCTAACATTTCCGCTTTATCTTCTTGCGTCACTGCTGTTTTCCCTTCATCTCCTATGACTGGAATATTCTGAGTTCTATAAACACCAACCATCTTTTTAAGGACACACCTTACTTCTCCTAGTTGGGTTTCCCTTCCTATTGTGGAGCAGAATGATTGCCAATACTTCTTTTAGCTTGCTTTGTTATCTTCCTTGCCTGAGCCAGTTTCCTCTGATATATAATTAAAGTTATGGGTATTAAGGTTTTCTTTAGCTCTCTAAAAGCTTTTTTTCTAACTTTAACGGCTTTAGTGCATTCATCGTTCCACCATGGAACAATTTTCAACCTGCCTTTACCTTAATAATAATAATAATAATACATTTTATTTGTAATGCACTTTACACATGAAGGAACATATCTCAAAGTGCTACAAGTGCACAGGTAAAAAACAATAAAATAGATTAAAACACTTAATAACAAAATTAAGAACAATTGGTGACAACTAGAACAGGGTGTGTTTAAGAAAAAGCAGTTAAAAATAAGTGGGTCTTTAATTTATTTTTAAAAACCTCTGTAGACTGTGAGCCCTCAGGTGATTAGGGAGAGCATTCCACATGCGAGGCTAACTACCTGGAAGGCCCTGTCTCCCATAGTACGGAGTTTGGATTTAGGAACCTGGAGTTTGTGGCTGTCAGAAGAGCGGAGATGTCGGGGTGGATTATGCAAAGTAATGAGTTCTTTGAGGTACACTGGTGCGCTACCGTAGACACACTGATAGGTCAGGAGACAGATCTTATAATCAATCCTGAGTCTAACAGGGAGCCAGTGAAGTTTTTGGAGGATGGGTGTGATGTGCTCAAATTTGGGAACCCCCATCAGGACCCTGGCAGCGCAGTTCTGAATGTACTGCAATCTTTGTATGCTCCTGCTAGGGATCCCAACAAGGAGTGAATTGCAGTAGTCAAGCCTGGAGGAGACAAAGGCATGCACCAGCATCTCTGCATCTGAAAAAGAGAGGGAGGGGCGGAGTTTGGAAATGTTCCGGAGATGAAAAATTGCAGTTTTACAGGTGTGTTGGATGTGAGCGTTAAATGATAGGTGGGCATCAAATCGTACCCCCAAGTTTGTTATAGAGGACGTCAAAGAAATATCATGGCCAGCAAATGAGTAGACTGTCAGGGGAAGATCGGAGTTGGTGTGGGGTCCCAATGAGGAGACCTTCTGTTTTGGTGCTGTTTAACTGGAGGAAGTTATCTATCATCCATGCCCTTGTCTCCTCCAGGCAGGCATTTAGAGTGGAGAGTGAAGGTGTAGATGATGTGGGGTCCAGCTTGACATAGAGCTGAGTATCATCAGCATAGCAATGGAAGGCAACGCCATGCTTGCTGATGATGTGGCCCAATGGGAGCATATAAATGCAGAAGAGAGTAGGGCCGAGAACAGAGCCCTGGGGCACTCCACAAGTAACTGTGTAGGGCCTCGACCTGGCTCCCCCAGGGCCACATACTCAACTCTATCAGTCAGGTAGGATCGAAACCATTGAAGTGCTGTATGTGAGATGCCAATGAAGTATTGCAGACGATGGAGTAAGATGGTATGGTCAACAGTGTCGAAGGCGGCTGTGAGGTCCAAGAGAATAAGGAGAGATGGAGAGCCCTGGTCAGCAGCCACAAGAAGATCATTTGTGACTCTGACCAGGGCTGACTCTACGCTGTGGCCGGAGCGGAAACCAGACTGAAATTTTTCATAGAGACTATGTGAATGAAGATGATTATGAATTTGAGTTGAAACAACTTTTTCAATAACTTTGGAGAGAAATGGAAGGTTGGAAATGGGCCGATAATTTGTGAAGATATCCGGATCGAGGGATGATTTCTTAAGCCGAGGGTTAATAAGCGCAGTTTTAAGCGAGATTGGAAAATGACCCGATTGCAGGGAAGAGTTAATGATAGTAGTGATGAGAGGACTTAAAGAATTAGTATTTGATTTGATCATGGCAGTGGGAAAAGGGTCCAATGAGCACGTTGAGGGTCTCATACTGTGTATGAGAGTCTCAACCTGTCTATATGTAGGAAGAGTGAAATGAGAGAGTATTGCTACAGAGGTTGGGGTGATGGATGGAATGACATTCCGTTGTATTAGGTTAGCACGGATGGTAGTTATTTTTGTGGTGAAAAAGTCAAGGAATTTGTTACACTGGTCATCAGTATTGTTTTTATGCGTCAGGGCAGGTGGACTGAGAAGATAATTTATTGTTTTAAAGAGCTGTTTTGGATTTCTTGGATTATTGTTAATAATATTGGAATAGTATTGTGACCGTGCCTGACTGAGTGATTTGGAATATGATCTTTGGTGCTCTCTATAAGCGATTTTATGGACAGTGAGCCCAGTGGCAACATAGCGCCTCTCAAGGACCCTCCCAGCCGCCTTCTGTCTACGGCGCACCAGTGTACCACGGAGCAGAGCGTGTAAATGTTACAGTCCGTGTCTTGAGGGGCATGGGCATCAAGTATCCCTTTTAATCCACTATTGTAATGATCAACAAGCGCGTCAGTAGTAGAGTGATTGGCAGATATGATTAGTTTTTGTAGATCATGTGACAGATGTTCAAGGTTAATTTCTTTTGTTCTGCGAAAGCAGATTTTGTGTTTAGGTTTATTGAGTGAGGTCAGCAATGAAAAGTCAAATGATATGGCATTGTGATCAGATATGCCTAAATCATGTACATGAACATTGTTGACTGGAAAATTTGTTACAATGAGATCCAATGTATGCCCTTTTGTATGTGTAGGGACTGTCACGAGTTGCCTGAGGTTGAGTGAATCAAAAAGTTGTAGTAGTTCTGTAGTATGTAGACTTGTTGGAGATTCAACATGAATGTTAAAATCTCCAAGAATTTCCACATTGTTTGATGTGGTGCAGACTGGCAAAAGTAACTCTGTTAATTCTGCAATAAAACACGGGTGTGATTTTGGTGGTCGGTATATGAGGATGGTTGTAAATGGAATGGGTAGTTCACATCTAAAAGCCAGACATTCAAATGACGACAGCTTTGGCAAGGTCACCAAAGATAGGTGAAAATCAGAGCGATAAATGACCGCCAAACCCCTCCACGACCATTGCCCCTAGCTTTTTCCAGATAAGTATAGCCTGGTGGGCAAGCTTCATTAAGTGCAGAATACACTTCTGATTTATGCCAGGTCTCAGTGAGGCACATAAAATCAAGCTTCTGATCAAATATAAAGTTGTAAATAAAAGATGCCTTGTTGGTAAGTGATTGACAGTTTAACAGTTCCATTTTAATATTTGAAGATGGAGTCCACTTTATCAGAGAGCGCAGCACGGTAGAATCCACTCTGCGTTTCTCAGGACGCCGCAGTGCATAGTTCCTCCGGCAGGGGGTGGATGTGGTAGGTTACAGTTTTTGAAGCGTGAACCATAGAGCTCTGATGATGACGTTGGTGTGCGCCGGTACTGTAAACTGTCCACAGGCTCGGAATAGAGCTCTTGGTGATCCTCTCGGAGTAAACAAGACGCCGCCGTGACCCTCTATGGATATAGGGGGGTCGACGAAGGATGCCCAGTTCCTTGAGAGCAGCAGTGTTCAATGGAGTGAGGCGAGTGTTAAGTTCCAAGAGCCGATTCGGCAGATAACGAAGCATAGTGGGTGTAAGAGTCGTTGTAATGCTACAATTAGCAGCTATCAATGGATCCGGCAGACGTGGATAAATGATGACTATGTACACCAGGAAAAGTGGCAGTGCTTGTAGTGACTCAGAGTGCAAGTGTGGCATCCACTGGAGATGGTGGAAGCACATGTGGACTGCAAAGCTTGGTTTCAAGACAGTATATGGTGGTAGCAGGCTGACTAGCCTAGCCACGGACCAACGTAGCTCGATGAGCGAAAAGGCTTCAACTAACCACAAAACTGCGGATGTCCCAAGGTTTATTTCATCAGTTTGTTCAAATTACTGAAAGCACTCAGATCGACGAGATCCCCAACATCCCAGGGCGATGAAGAATAGCTCCAGTCACTCACCACTCCAGCAGCAAGGGCAGCTCCAGGTAGGAAATATCCGAGCCTAGATGTTTTTAATATCCAAAGAAAGTTTGGACAGAAGGTCACTATCTGTTATCAGTTAAACAGATCATTAAAACTAGTTATAGCAGTTTTAGCAA
>NW_026265724.1:0-4493 GCF_025860055.1 Xyrauchen texanus
ACACTCTCAATCACACAAGCACACAAGCGTACACTCTCAATCACACAAGGACACAAGTGTACACTCTCACTCACACAAGCTCACAAGTGTATACTCTAACTCACACAAGGACACAAGTGACACTCTTACTCACAAATGCACACAAGCGTACACTCTCACTCACAAAATCGTACACTTACACAAGCGAAAACTCTCACTCACACAAGCACACAAGCGTACACTCTCAATCGCACAAGCACACAAGCGTACACTCTCACTCACACAAGCTCTCAGCGTACACTCTCAATCACACAAGCTCACAAGCGTACACTCTCACTCACACAAGGACACAAGTGACACTCTCAATCACACAAGCACACAAGCGTACACTCTCACTCACACAAGCTCACAAGCGTACACTCTCACTCACACAAGGACACAAGTGACACTCACTCACAAAGCTGCACACTCACACAAGCGTGAAACTCTCACGCAAACAAGCACACAACCTACACTCTCAATCACACAAGGACACAAGCGTGCACTCTCAATCACACAAGCACACAAGCGTACACTCTCAATCATAAAAGCACACAAGCATACACTCTCAATCACACAAGGACACAAGTGTACACTCTCACTCACACAAGCTCACAAGTGTACACTCTAACTCACACAAGGACACAAGTGACACTCTTACTCACAAATGCACACAAGGGTACACTCTCACTCACAAAATCGTGAACTTACACAATCGTGAAGCTCTCACTCACACAAGCTCACTAGCGTACACTCTCAATCACACAAGCTCACAAGCATACACTCTCACTCACACAAGCTCACAAGCGTACACTCTCACTTACACAAGGACACAAGTGACACTCTCACTCACACAAGTCACAAGCGTACACTCTCACTTACACAAGGACACAAGTGACACTCTCACTCACAAAAGCGTACACTCACACAAGCGTAAACTCTCACTCAAACAAGCACACAAGCGTAAACTCTCACTCACACAAGCACACACTCTCACTCACACAATCTCACAAGTGTACACTCTCACTCACACAAGCTCACAAGCGTACACTCTCACTCACACAAGGACACAAGTGACACTCACTCACAAAAGCGTACACTCACACAAGCGTAAACTCTCACGCAAACAAGCACACAACCTACACTCTCAATCACACAAGGACACAAGCGTACACTCTCAATCACACAAGCACACAAGCGTACACTCTCAATCATAAAAGCACACAAGCATACACTCTCAATCACACAAGGACACAAGTGTACACTCTCACTCACACAAGCTCACAAGTGTACACTCTAACTCACACAAGGACACAAGTGACACTCTTACTCACAAATGCACACAAGGGTACACTCTCACTCACAAAATCGTAAACTTACACAATCGTAAACTCTCACTCACACAAGCTCACAAGCGTACACTCTCAATCACACAAGCTCACAAGCATACACTCTCACTCACACAAGCTCACAAGCGTACACTCTCACTTACACAAGGACACAAGTGACACTCTCAATCACACAAGCACACAAGCGTACACTCTCACTCACACAAGTCACAAGCGTACACTCTCACTTACACAAGGACACAAGTGACACTCTCACTCACAAAAGCGTACACTCACACAAGCGTAAACTCTCACTCAAACAAGCACACAAGCGTAAACTCTCACTCACACAAGCACACACTCTCACTCACACAATCTCACAAGTGTACACTCTCACTCACACAAGGACACAAGTGACACTCTCACTCACAAAGCGTGACACTCACACAGG
This sequence comes from Xyrauchen texanus, assembly GCF_025860055.1. Classification (NCBI taxonomy): domain Eukaryota; kingdom Metazoa; phylum Chordata; class Actinopteri; order Cypriniformes; family Catostomidae; genus Xyrauchen; species Xyrauchen texanus. Next base: position 1,798 of record NW_026265724.1, read on the forward strand.
CGTAAACTCTCAATGCAAACAAGCACACAACCTACAATCTCAATCACACAAGGACACAAGCGTACACTCTCAATCACACAAGCACACAAGCGTACACTCTCAATCACACAAGCACACAAGCGTACACTCTCAATCATACAAGGACACAAGTGTACACTCTCACTCACACAAGCACACAAGTGTACACTAACTCACACAAGGACACAAGTGACACTCTTACTCACAAATGCACACAAGCGTACACTCTCACTCACAAAATCGTACACTTACACAAGCGAAAACTCTCACTCACACAAGCACACAAGCGTACACTCTCAATCACACAAGCACACAAGCGTACACTCAATCACACAAGGACACAAGCGTACACTCTAACTCACACAAGGACACAAGTGACACTCTTACTCACATATGCACACAAGGGTACACTCTCACTCACAAAATCGTACACTTACACAAGCGTACACTCTCACTCACACAAGCACACAAGCGTACACTCTCAATCACACAAGCTCACAAGCGTACTCTCTCACTCACACAAGGACACAAGTGACACTCTAACTCACATAAGCACACAAGCGTAAACTCTCACTCACACAAGCACACAAGCGTACACTCTCAATCACACAAGCACACAAGCGTACACTCTCAATCACGCAAGGACACAAGTGACACTCTCACTCACACAAGCACACAATTGTACACTCTCACTCACACAAGCGTACACTTACACAAGCGTACACTGTCACTCACACAAGCGTACACTTAGACAAGCGTAAACTCTCACTTACAAAAGCGTAAACTCTCCTTCACGCAAGGACACAAGTGACAAGTGTACACTCTCACTCGCACAAGCCCACAAGTGTACACTCTCACTCACACAAGCCAACAAGTGTACACTCTCATTCACACAAGAACAAAAGTGTACACTCTCACTCACACAAGCCCACAAGTGTACACTCTCACTCACACAAGCCCACAAACGTACACTCTCACTCACACAAGCCCACAAACGTACACTCTCACTCACACAAGCCCACAAACGTACACTCTCATTCACACAAGCCCACAAGTGTACACTCTCACTCACACAAGCACACAAGCGTACACTCTCACTCACACAAGCACACAAGTGACACTCTCACTCATAAAAGCGTACACTCACACAAGCTGTAAACTCTCACTCACACAAGCACACGTTTACTCTCACTCACACAAGCATAAGCGTAGAACCTCACTCACGCATAGCGTACACTCTCACTCACACAAGCACACAAGCATAAACTCTCACTCACACAATCTCACAAGTGTACACTCTCACTCACACAAGGACACAAGTGACACTCTCACTCACAAAAGCGTACACTCACACAAGCGTATACTCTCACTCAAACAAGCGTACACTCTCAAGGACACAAGCGTACACTCTCAATCACACAAGCACACAAGCGTACACTCTCAATCACACAAGCGTACACTCTCAATCACACAAGCACACAAGCGTACACTCTCAATCACACAAGGACACAAGTGTATACTCTCAATCACACAAGCTCACAATCGTACACTCTCACTCACACAAGCTCACAAGTGTACATTCTAACTCACACAAGGACACAAGTTACACTCTTACTCACACAAGCACACAAGGGTACACTCTCACTCACAAAATCGTACACTTACACAATCGTAAACTCTCACTCACACAAGCTCACAAGCGTACACTCTCAATCACACAAGCTCACAAGCGTACACTCTCAATCACACAAGGACACAAGTGACACTCTCAATCACACAAGCACACAAGCGTACACTCTCACTCACACAAGCTCACAAGCGTACACTCTCACTCACACAAGGACACAAGTGACACTCTCACTCACAAAAGCGTACACTCACACAAGCGTAAACTCTCACGCAAACAAGCACACAACCTACACTCTCAATCACACAAGGACACAAGCGTACACTCTCAATCACACAAGCACACAAGCGTACACTCTCAATCATACAAGCACACAAGCGTACACTCTCAATCACACAAGGACACAAGTGTACACTCTCACTCACACAAGCTCACAAGTGTACACTCTAACTCACACAAGGACACAAGTGACACTCTTACTCACAAATGCACACAAGGGTACACTCTCACTCACAAAATCGTACACTTACACAATCGTAAACTCTCACTCACACAAGCTCACAAGCGTACACTCTCAATCACACAAGCTCACAAGCATACACTCTCACTCACAAAAGCGTACACTCACACAAGCGTAAACTCTCACTCAAACAAGCACACAAGCGTAAACTCTCACTCACACAAGCACACACTCTCACTCACACAATCTCACAAGTGTACACTCTCACTCACACAAGGACACAAGTGACACTCTCACTCACACAAGCTCACAAGCGTACACTCTCTCTCACACAAGGACACAAGTGACACTCTCACTCACAAAAGCGTACACTCACACAAGCGTAAACTCTCACTCAAACAAGCACACAAGCGTAAACTCACTCACACAATCTCACAAGTGTACACTCTCACTCACACAAGGACACAAGTTACACTCTTACTCACACAAGCACACAAGGGTACACTCTCACTCACAAAATCGTACACTTACACAATCGTAAACTCTCACTCACACAAGCTCACAAGCGTACACTCTCAATCACACAAGCTC
>NW_026265725.1:0-4489 GCF_025860055.1 Xyrauchen texanus
CGCACCGTTTGCGTAGACCCGCGAATGAGGTATCAAATCGAGCGGCCTATTGAGGACACGTGTGCTATGACTTTTATAAGCGTATCGAGTGCGGTATTTGCCCCAGGGGCAAAAAAGCGGCCGAAAAATCCCATAGACTTAACATTGAGACAAACTTTGACGCGTCACTGCTCCAAGCGAGGATTTCAGTAGAAGCGTGTGATTTGCCACATTTGAAGAGGCTGGCAGGCTCTGTAAGAGCATACCTCAATATGGGGTAAAAGTTGCACCCTGGGGGCAGGAGCTGCCCAAAAATGCCCCAATTGACTTATAATGGTGTAGGACGGCCCATGAAATGAAAAGGCATAGGGATTTGTATTGAACATAGCTCTGGATCACAGTGTCATAGAGACGAGGGGTGGGCTCATTTTACTCAGACAACCAATCAGTCTCTCTGGATCATTGTGAAGCTATCAAGCCACGCCCTAGCAACCATTAAGAGCACCTTAGCAACAAGTCCCATAGACTTCTATTGAAAAAGATCAAAGGGATATCTCCGGATAGAAGTGTCATAGAAACACAAGGGTGGTCTCGTTTGACTCGGGACAGCAAACAGCCAATCATGCATCACTTCAACACTTCCTAGCCCCTCCTAGCAACCATTGTCGAGCACCTTAACAACCAAAATCCATAGAGGGATATCTTCCATTCTGAATGTCACAGAGGCATGGGAGTTGGTTTATATCATTCATACTGACAAGCAGCCTTTGGAGATTCATGATTGGCAGCTGCCAAGCCACTCCCTAGCAACTACACAGAGTACCCTAGCAACCGTTTAGCAGTAACTATATCTCTGCACCAGAAAATCAGAGAGACTTCTGGGTTGATTTATTTCAATCAGGATGGCAAGGAGACTTGATAAGTATCACTATGTTAACTGCCTAGCAACCAGATGGGGTTACCCTAGCAACCGAGTAACAAATCACATATCTCTGCATCAGAAAAGCGTAGAGACTTCGGGTTGACTTATTTCAATCAGGATGGCAAGGACACTTCATTAGTATCACTATGGTAACTGCCTAGCAACCAGATGGGCTTACCCTAGCAACCGAGTAACAAATCACATATCTCTGCATCACAAAAACATAGAGACTTCGGGTTGACTTATTTCAATCAGGATGGCAAGGAGACTTCATTAGTATCACTATGGTAACTGCCTAGCAACCAGATGGGCTTACCCTAGCAACCGAGTAACAAATCACATATCTCTGCATCAGAAAAGCGTAGAGACTTCGGGTTGACTTATTTCAATAAGGATGGCAAGGACACTTGATTAGTATCACTATGGTATCTGCCTAGCAACCAGATGGGGTTACCCTAGCAACCGAGTAACAAATCACATATCTCTGCATCACAAAAACATAGAGACTTCGGGTTGACTTATTTCAATCAGGATGGCAAGGAGACTTCATTAGTATCACTATGGTAACTGCCTAGCAACCAGATGGGCTTACCCTAGCAACCGAGTAACAAATCACATATCTCTGCATCAGAAAAACGTAGAGACTTCGGGTTGACTTATTTCAATCAGGATGGCAAGGAGACTTGATAAGTATCACTATGTTAACTGCCTAGCAACCAGATGGGGTTACCCTAGCAACCGAGTAACAAATCACATAACTCTGCATCACAAAAGCGTAGAGACTTCGGGTTGACTTATTTCAATCAGGATGGCAAGGAGACATCATTAGTATCACTATGGTAACTGCCTAGCAACCAGATGGGCTTACCCTAGCAACCGAGTAACAAATCACATATCTCTGCATCAGAAAAGCGTAGAGACTTCCGGGTTGACTTATTTCAACCAGGATGGAAAGGAGACTTCATTAGTATCACTATGGTAACTGCCTAGCAACCAGATGGGGTTACCCTAGCAACCGAGCAACAAATCACATATCTCTGCATCACAAAAACGTAGAGACTTCCGGGTTGACTTATTTCAATCAGGATGGCAAGGACACTTCATTAGTATCACTATGGTAACTGCCTAGCAACCAGATGGGGTTACCCTAGCAACCGACTAACAAATCACATATCTCTGCATCTCAAAAACGTAGAGAATTCCGGGTTGACTTATTTCAATCAGGATGGCAAAGACACTTCATTAGTATCACTATGGTAACTGCCTAGCAACCAGATGGGGTTACCCTAGCAACCGAGTAACAAATCACATATCTCTGCATCAGAAAAACGTAGAGACTTCCGGGTTGACTTTTTTCAATCAGGATAGCAAGGAGACTTGATTAGTATCACTATGGTAACTGCCTAGCAACCAGATGGGGTTACCCTAGCAACCGAGCAACAAATCACATATCTCTGCATCACAAAAACGTACAGACTTCCGGGTTGACTTATTTCAATCAGGATGGAAAGGAGACTTCATTAGTATCACTATGGTAACTGCCTAGCAACCAGATGGGGTTACCCTAGCAACCGAGTAACAAATCACATATCTCTGCATCAGAAAAACGTAGAGACTTCCGGGTTGACTTATTTCAATCAGGATGGCAAGGAGACTTGATTAGTATCACTATGGTAACTGCCTAGCAACCAGATGGGGTTACCCTAGCAACCGAGTAACAAATCACATATCTCTGCATCACAAAAACGTAGAGACTTCCGGGTTGACTTATTTCAATCAGGATGGCAAGGAGACTTCATTAGTATCACTATCGTAACTGCCTAGCAACCAGATGGGGTTACCCTAGCAACCGACTAGCAAATCACATATCTCTGCATCACAAAAACGTAGAGACTTCCGGGTTGACTTATTTCAATCAGGATGGCAAGGAGACTTGATTAGTATCACTATGGTAACTGCCTAGCAACCAGATGGGGTTACCCTAGCAACCGACTAACAAATCACATATCTCTGCATCACAAAAACGTAGAGACTTCCGGGTTGACTTATTTCAATCAGGATGGCAAAGAGACTTGATTAGTATCACTATGGTAACTGCCTAGCAACCAGATGGGGTTACCCTAGCAACCGAGTAACAAATCACATATCTCTGCATCACAAAAACATACAGACTTCCGGGTTGACTTATTTCAATCAGGATGGAAAGGAGACTTCATTAGTATCACTATGGTAACTGCCTAGCAACCAGATGGGGTTACCCTAGCAACCGAGTAACAAATCACATATCTCTGCACCAGAAAACACTACAGACTTCCGGGTTGACTTATTTCACTCAGGATGGAAAGGAGCCATGTATTGCATTACCTTGGTAACTGCATAGCAACCACATGGGCTTACCCTAGCAACCGAGTAACAAATCACATATTTCTGCACCAGAAAATCGTACAGACTTCTGGGTTGATTTATTTATGACCGTAATTTTTGTTCTTTTCAAGTTATAACATGCTGTTTGACGAGTTTTGCCACAGCAAGCACCACTCACATTTTCTTCAGGAAATGTACCCATCTAGTTTTTTTTTATTGCATCTCCGTACAAAACTTCGGCACCTAACTCGTCCCGCACCGTTTGGCGTAGACCCACGAATGAGGTGTCAAATCGAACGGCCTGTTGAGGACACGTGTGCTATGACTTTTATAAGCGATCGGGGGTACGGTATTTGCCCCAGGGGCAAAAAAGCGGCCGAAAAATCCCATAGACTTAACATTGCGACAAACTTTGACGCGTCAGAGCTCCAAGTGAGGATTTCGCAGAAACGTGTGATTTGCCACATTTGAAGAGGCTGGCAGGCTCTGTAAGAGCATACCTCAATATGGGGTAAATGTTGCACCCCTGGGGGGCAGGAGCTGCCCAAAGTTGCCCCCATTGACTTACAATGGTGTAGGACGGCCCATGAAATGAAATGGCATAGGGATTTTGTATTGAACATAGCTCTGGATCACAGTGTCATAGAGACAAGGGGGCGGGCTCATTTTACTCAGACAACCAATCAGTCTCTCAGGATCATTTTGAATCTATCAAGCCACGCCCTAGCAACAATTTAGAGCACCTAAGCAACAAGTCCCATAGACTTCTAATGAAAGAGATCAAAGGGATATCTACGGATAGACGTGTCATAGAAACAAAAGGGTGGTCTCGTTTGACTCTGGGCAGCAAACAGCCAATCATGAATCACCTCAACACTTCCTAGCCCCTCCCTATCAACCATTGTCGAGCACCACATCAACCAAAATCCATACAGGGATATCTTCCATTCTGAATGTCACAGAGGCATGGGAGTTGGTTTATATCATTCATACTGACAAGCAGCCTTTGCAGTTTCATGAAAGGCAGCTGCCAAGCCACTCCCTAGCAACTAAACAGAGTACCCTAGCAACCGAGTAACAAATCACATATTTCTGAACCAGAAAATCGTACAGACTTCTGGGTTGATTTATTTCAACCAGGATGGCAAGGAGACTTCATTAGTATCACTATGGTAACTGCCTAGCAACCAGATGGGGTTACCCTGGCAACCGAGCAACAAATCA
>NW_026265726.1:0-4378 GCF_025860055.1 Xyrauchen texanus
ACACACACACACACACACACACACACACACACACACACACACACACACACATATGTTAGCGTTTCCATGTTTTATGGGGACTTTCCATAGACATAATGGTTTTTATACTGTACAAACTTTATATTCTATCCCCTAAACCTAACCCTACCCCTAAACCTAACCCTCACAGAAAACATTCTGCATTTTTACATTTTCAAAAAACATAATTTAGTATGATTTATAAGCTGTTTTCCTCATGGGGACTGACAAAATGTCCCCACAAGGTCAAAAATTTCGGGTTTTACTATCCTTATGGGGACATTTGGTCCCCACAAAGTGATAAATACTCACACACACACACACACACACACACACACACACACACACACACACACACACACACACACACACACACACACACACACACACACACACACACACACACACACACACACACACACACACACAGCATTGTGGGGAGCAATTGTAAGGTGCCTTGCTCAAAGGGCACAACAGTCGCAACACGTCAACCTTGAGACTCAAACCTGCAACTCTTGGGATACAAGCCCGACTCTCTAACCACTAAGCTACCACTATCCAGCGATAGTTTCAAAGTCCTTGGTTCTAATCTGTAATTTATACCTTTTGGTATCACAAATCACATCGAAAAGGCATTTATTTTCAACAAAAATGAAGTAGAAATAAAGTGTCTAACGAGTGTTTAATAAAACACTTCATACTATTATTGCATCCTGTTAATGTACACAATTACTGAGATGCAAACAGAATCTGCCAACATATAGAATAGAGCATAATTACTATTTACACTTATTGCAAACATATTTACATGATGTAAATAGAATATATAGCGATTTGTTTTTAGTGTAAATCACAACTGTTGCTTTTTGCCTAATTCAGCTGGAAAAATGTAGGCTATATTTGGTGTTAATGTATACATTTGTAGTGGAATTTCACCGTTCTGATCAAAATGTGACGACTGTGACATTCTTCTGGTTTTCTCTGTAAAACTAAAATTTTTTCAACTCTGACCAAAAAATATACAGGAATGTTTTTTTAAGGACATGTCAGGATAACAATAGACAACAATTACTGTTATTTAAAGGAAAATGTCATTTTTTTGCAGTAACAAATTTAAATAGTTAAAAAACAGGGAAAATGTACATTAGATGTCAAAGTTAGCCTTTTTATGGAATTTCACCGTTCTGATGAAAATGTCATAATACTGTTAAATTCTACCGTTTTTTCCTGTAAAAATACATTTATTTTATACAGTGTACATCACAGACTGTTGAATCATTGTTTTCAGTGTGCTGGAATGGTCTGTATCACTCTATTGTATTCTCTAATTGGGCATTGGAAATTACATTTATCACAAAAATCTCCATCAAATCTAAAAACAAGGATTTTCTATGACTCAGAATGTACCTGTTGTTCCACAGGGGTGTATGTTTAAACATTAGGTCCCAGTACAGAAGTACCTGCTGATGGAAATCAGATCATTTTACAGGTAGTTTGTATAAATCATAGTCACAACGCAATAGAAAATCCATTGCACCCATCTTTTGAAAAATGACATTCGGGATGCTAAACCAAAAGAAGGAATTGAGCCACTTCAGTTTTAGTTCACCATTCATCACAGAAACATCTATGACATTCATGCCCCTCTTCAATACTCTTTTTTTTTTTTTTTTTTCTTTTTTTTTTCCCCCACCTCCACCCCCCCTCTTTGGAGGACAACTTTATTATTATTTTTATATATATTTTTTTTTTATTCCAGAAACTGTAATATCTTTTTTAAGTACATACACAATATGTTATATTCGGATTAACCATATACAAATTGATACACATAACACTTTTTCCTTTTAAGGCAGAACATATATCCCTTCCCTCCTACTAAGTGACATAATTAATCAGCGGGGCCCAGAGAGAGTCGAAGTCAGCCGATCGAAATTTGTTAAAAGCAAGCATGGACTCCAGACTGATATGATCAGACAGGAGATTTCTATACTGGTTAATGCTAAGATTATTTTTAGTTTTCCAATTCAAAAGGATAGTTTTCTTTGCAACAGATAGTGTCGTGAGGACCATGTGTGCTTTGTCGATCTCCATATTAATATCATTTAAATCCCCTAATATACATAGTTTTGGGCAAGTAGGTATATTACACTTAAGCCATATTGATAAGTCCTCACAAACCTTAGTCCAGAATCTTTGGACTGGTGTACAAAACCACAAGGCATGCATGTAATCGTCTGCTGTATTACTTGTGCACTGCGTGCAAATATTTGATTGATTAAAACCCATCTTGAACATCCTTTGTCCTGTGTAATAAGTTCTATGAAGGATTTTGTATTGTATGAATTGTAGATTTAAGCTATCAGTCATATTGAAGTTATTTAATATTATTTGTGACCAAAACTGATTGGTGGAATTCAGTGATAGATCCGACTCCCATTTTGCAATTGGTAACGAGATTGTATCATCTAGTTTGGAAATGACTCTATATATTTTCGATAGTAGCTTTGGAGTGCCAAGGCTCCTGAATTCTATAACACTTGGTGGGAGTTCCAGGTTTATTTGCTTAAGAGGGAATTTTTTACTTATTACTGATTTGAGTTGTTGATATTCTAAATATCTGTTATTACTTATCCCATACTGTGAGGTGATTATTTGAAATGGTAAAAAGTTACAGTTATGAATTAAATGCTCTAGATGATTAATTCCTTTGTTTTTCCATTGGATAAAATTAATCATATTTTTGTTTAGTGTGATATCAGGATTATTCCATATAGGGGTGAGCCTACATGGGAACATTGAAGAGTCTGTTTTTTTAAGAAATTCCCACCAGGCTGTCAAACAAGTACTGATGTTAATGCTCTTAAAGCACTTATGAGACTTAATATTTGAGCTAAAATACAGTAGATTAGAAATGTCCATGTTTCCAGATAGTGCTTGCTCTATATCCATCCATATTTCATCTGATGCACTAGGTTTGAGCCATTTAGAAATATACTGTAACTTATTTGCTAAGAAGTAATGATGAAAATTAGGGAAGTCTAGTCCACCCCTGTCTTTAGCTTTCTGTAGAGTTTTCAGGCTGATTCGAGAGGGTTTATTCTTCCAGAGAAATTGAGAAATATGTGATTCTAGTAATCTAAACCACGTATAAGCAGGTTTCGTAGGAACCATAGAGAACAAGTAATTAATTTTAGGTAAGATCATCATTTTTATGGTGGCAACTCTACCCATGAGTGAGATGGGTAAAGATTTCCACCGAGCAAGATCGTCTTCTATGGTCTTCAGTAGCTGAGTGTGATTTAACTGAAATAAATCCGACAATCTGGAAGAGATGTTTATGCCAAGATATCTTATATTGCCTGATTGTAACGCTATACTGGATGGCCCTTGAAACCTACAATTGATCGGTAGGACGGTGCTCTTTGACCAGTTAATAGAATAATCGGACAAAGATGAGAACTTATTGATTACTGAGATTGTTTCAGAAAAGGATGTATGTGAGTTCTGAAGGAATAATAAAACATCATCAGCATAAAGGCTTATCTTATGTTCATTCTTTAAGGACCAACACCTTTAATATACTGATTTTGTCTGATTGCCATTGCTAAAGGTTCTATAAAGATGGCAAAAAGCGATGGGGAAAGAGGGCATCCCTGCCTAGTGCCTCTCTGCAAATTGAAGCTAGAAGAGTTTTGATCATTTGTCCTAACTCTTGCATTAGGAGATTTATATAAGATCTTAATCCAGTTAATAAAAGTTGATCCAAATCGAATTTACTTAAAGTAGCTAATAGAAATTCCCAATTAACTCTGTCAAAGGCTTTTCCGCATCCAAAGATACTATAGTTGTTTCTAAATTATTAATGTTGGAATAATCTATTAAGTTAATAAATCTACGCATATTTGTAGAGGAATGTCTGCCTTTTATAAAACCTGTTTGGTCAGGGTGAATTATAAAAGGAGTTATTTTCTCTAACCTTCCTGCTAAGGTTTTGCAGATTATTTTAAGGTCAACATTTATCAATGATATGGGGCGATAGCTAGATGGTAATATAGGATCTTTGCCAGTTTTTAACTGTACGATAATGTTTGCAGAGTTCATGGTTGATGTTAAGTAGTTTTCTTCTTTAATTTGTGTGACCATTTTGAAAAAAGTTGGTGCCAGAATTGTCCAAAATTCTTTATAATATTCTATTGGGAAGCCATCTGGTCCGGGAGCTTTATTGCAAGACATATGTTTAAGGGCTTCATGTAGCTCTGCCACAGTAAGGGGAGAATCTAAGGCTATGGCTTGTTCTTCATTTAATTTTGAAAGGTTTATGTTGTCCAAGAATTTCTGGATGTCGCTGTCTGATGGA
>NW_026265727.1:0-4349 GCF_025860055.1 Xyrauchen texanus
ACACACACACACACACACACACACACACGGCATCCTTCCTGCAAGATGCCGCCCACGCCTAAATCCGCCTCTGGCAATACACATTTGAAAATCAGCCAAAAAGACAAAGATACAAGTGTACTTAACATGTTTAATGAGGGAATGAATTACACTCCCATGATGCATTGCGAATGACGTAATCAGATTTAAAACAATGCAGATATATCAAACTATTGATCTAAAGTGTTTGATAATAAGTATAGAGACAATATATTTAAATTTTATATTCAAATATATCAGTGTATGGAGAGCGACTGCATGTGTGGAGTGGGCGGTCACTGAAGGATTATGGGTAGTGTAGTTCTTCATTAGGAATTCTGTAATTAAACACAGCTGAAATAATGTGGACTGATGGCTTCAACAGAAGCATGAACCATCGATTAACAAGCTCAGATCTCACAGTAGGTCTGTCTTTAAAGGTTTACAATTGGAGTGATTTTTACTTTCGGGAACCAGACTGTTACGCTCTATTAGCAGTAGCGGCTTTCTCGCTCTAAAGAGCATTAAAATATTTGGTCTGGAAAAGAAAGAGCTGCATAGTTCACTAGCATATAGAAGCTAACATCATGGAGATGTCATCAACATGATCACACGAGCAGTCGGCATGTGTAGTGCTGAGGACGGACACGTGTGTTTGTGACTGGAGTGTTTGGCGTGCGTGTGTGTGTGTGTGTGTGTGTGTGTATGTGTGAGTGTGTATGTGTATGTGAGTGTGTGTGTTTATTTATACTCTCTGAACATGTGCTTGCGTTGCATCTCAGACATTCACATCTTCACCCCGCGCTGACCGTCTGCTCCCAAAACATCTCACATACTGAACGACACTCGCATACTGGAGCTTTAATGGAAGAGCTGCACTTGTCAGGGCTAATCTGTGCTGTCAGATGAATGTGGCCCGCTGTGTCTCAGGGGTCGAGTGCAACCGACCAATAGACTTCCACTGTCACAGTATCCCAGAATCCCAGAGAGAAGCCAAAGAGGGAAAGATTTGGGAGATTTAGGACTTTGAAGAACTGGAATAACAACTTGCTCACTATTTTTGGATGTGTTAGCCTCTTTGAAAAACAGGATATTCCATTAAGTGTGTGTGTGTGTGTGTGTGTGTGTGTGTGTGTGTGTGTGTGTGTGTGTGTGTGTGTGTTTGTGAGTGTGTGAGTGTATGTGTGAGTGAGAGTGTGTGTGTGTGTGTGTGTGTGTGTGAGTGAGTGAGTGAGAGAGAGTGTGTGTGTGTGAGTGAGAGTGTGTGTGTGTGTGTGTGTGTGTGTGTGTGTGTGTGTGAGTGAGTGAGTGAGAGAGAGTGTGTGTGTGTGAGTGAGAGTGTGTGTGTGAGAGTGTGTGTGTGTGAGTGAGTGTGTGTGAGTGAGAGTGTGTGTGTGTGAGTGAGAGTGTGTGTTTGAGTGAGTGAGTGAGAGTGTGTGTGTGTGTGAGTGAGAGTGTGTGTGTGTGAGTGAGAGTGTGTGTTTGAGTGTGTGAGTGAGAGTGTGTGTTTGAGTGAGTGAGTGAGAGTGTGTGTGTGTGAGTGAGAGTGTGTGTTTGAGTGTGTGAGTGAGAGTGTGTGTTTGAGTGAGTGAGTGAGAGTGTGTGTGTGTGTGTGAGTGAGAGTGTGTGTGTGTGAGTGAGAGTGTGTGTTTGAGTGTGTGAGTGAGAGTGTGTGTTTGAGTGAGTGAGTGAGAGTGTGTGTGTGTGAGTGAGAGTGTGTGTTTGAGTGAGTGAGTGAGAGTGTGTGTGTGTGTGTGAGTGAGAGTGTGTGTGTGTGAGTGAGAGTGTGTGTTTGAGTGTGTGAGTGAGAGTGTGTGTGAGAGAGTGTGTGTGAGTGAGAGTGTGTGTGTGTGAGTGAGAGTGTGTGTGTGTGTGTGAGTGAGAGTGTGTGTGTGTGAGTGAGTGTGTGTGTGTGAGTGAGAGTGTGTGTGTGTGAGTGATGAGTGTGTGTGTGAGTGTGTGAGTGAGAGTGTGTGTGTGAGTGAGTGTGTGTGTGAGTGAGTGTGTGTGAGTGAGAGTGTGTGTGTGTGAGTGAGAGTGTGTGTTTGAGTGAGTGAGTGAGAGTGTGTGTGTGTGTGAGTGAGAGTGTGTGTGTGTGAGTGAGAGTGTGTGTTTGAGTGAGTGAGTGAGAGTGTGTGTGTGTGTGAGTGAGAGTGTGTGTTTGAGTGAGTGAGTGAGAGTGTGTGAGTGAGTGAGTGAGAGAGAGTGTGTGTGTGTGTGAGTGAGAGTGTGTGTGTGTGAGTGAGAGTGTGTGTTTGAGTGAGTGAGTGAGAGTGTGTGTGTGTGTGAGTGAGAGTGTGTGTGTGAGAGTGTGTGTGTGTGTGAGTGAGTGTGTGTGATTGAGAGTGTGTGTGTGTGAGTGAGAGTGTGTGTTTGAGTGAGTGAGTGAGAGTGTGTGTGTGTGTGAGAGTGTGTGTGTGTGTTTGAGTGAGTGAGTGAGTGAGTGAGTGAGTGAGTGAGTGTGTGTGTGTGTGTGTGTGTGTGTGTGTGTGTGTGTGTGTGTGTGTGTGTGTGTGTGTGTGTGTGTGTGTGTGTGTGTGTGTGTGTATGTGTGAGCATGTATTTATCACTTTGTGGGGACCAAATGTCCCCATAAGGATAGTAAAACCCGAAATGTTTGACCTTGTGGGGACATTTTGTCGGTCCCCATGAGGAAAACAGCTTATAAATCATACTAAATTATGTTTTTTGAAAATGTAAAAATGCAGAAAGTTTTCTGTGAGGGTTAGGTTTAGGGGTAGGGTTAGGTTTAGGGGATAGAATATAAAGTTTGTACAGTATAAAAACCATTATGTCTATGGAAAGTCCCCATAAAACATGGAAACACAACATGTGTGTGTGTGTGTGTGTTTGAGTGAGTGAGTGAGTGAGTGAGTGAGTGAGTGAGTGAGTGAGTGAGTGTGTGTGTGTGTGTGTGTGTGTGTGTGTGTGTGTGTGTGTGTGTGTGTGTGTGTGTGTGTCTCAGTGACGATTATCTGAACCGGTCCCGGGCCTCCCCTAGGTCGACTCAGCCTAAAATGAGTACCTGGTGCGGTGTGTAAAACATCACTACTGGGGAGACAAAGGCGGTCGGGCGTGGTGCTGGTCACCCCCCCCCCGTGTACCGTTCTGGCCTTCATAGGTGCTCGCTAACAGCACTTGCCCCTACAGTCTGTTAAGGCTAAATGGAGGATCTTTGTGTGTGAGTGACTGTGTGAGACTGTGTGTTTAAAGGTTTTGCTATATTTGCCACGTTTTTGAAAATGTCGTCACTAATATTGTGAAGCGTTGAACTAGTGAGCACATTTTAGGTGTTCTTAGTTCAAAAAGGCTGATGAATCTGATAAGTTGAAATCTAATGATGTCAGCTGGTAAGGTGTATTAGTCAGGACGTCCCATATGTGGTGAGATGCTCAAGGGGGACACACAAATTTGTACCCAAAAGTGAGCAAAATTTCTCAAAACCTCCCTTTAGAGACATTTTGGGTTGTCCACAGTTCCACAACGCGGTACTGGCCCAAAACTCTATAGGCAGCATCAGGGCATGCTGCTGCTGATGCATACCAAGTTTCATAACGATAAGCCAATGCATTTGTAAAATACACGATTTGACGACAAAATAAAAAATGGCCGATGCATCTCCAGCACAGGCATATTGGGTATCATTTGAGGTGGTACGACCGAAAGACTCTAAAGACACCAGTTTCATAATTTTAGACCAAACTATTCAGCAAAAATAATGATTGTGCATATACCCTGACCACTAGGTGGCGCTGTACCGAAACTGCTCGGGCACCCTCAGGGCTTGGTGGCAATGCTCCATACTAAGTTTCGTTTCAACATGCCAAAGTGTTGCGAAGGTACAGACTCGCGTTCCTTTGGCGAGCTTGCGGTTGATTTCATTGATGCAGTTTGGCCAAAACATGCGACATTTTAAACAGTTGGTGGCGCTAGAGGGTTTTAGTTAGAGAGCCTAAATTTGTGTCAGTCACATGAAAGAGTATCCTCCATCAGTGTGACAAGTTCTGGAAGATTTCAATGAGAAATCTAAAAGATGTGTTCATATTTAGAGACGTTGTAGAATCTCTCGTGACTCTAGAGGAGACAAACGTCTCTATGTGCTTCCCATCTTACTGGATGATATTCATCCAAGGTGTGTGTGATACAGTCTGCGCTATATTTTGACTCTCGTGCAGCTGTAGGAGTTAAATGTCATTTGTCTTGGTGTGGTGATGTCTAAGAGCGTGTGAGTGTGAACCATGAGGTGAGATGTGTGGAGAAATAACATGAATGCTGCGGTTGCAGCTAACCATCACTTTACCACATCATACACAACTGAACGAAGTACAACA
>NW_026265728.1:0-4337 GCF_025860055.1 Xyrauchen texanus
GCACTAGACAAATGCACATTATTGACAAAAGTGTAGGTTTAAAGCTTTTATGGGTTTTCTATTAATAAACAGATGCTGAAATGTAACATCATATAGACATTGTCAATACAGGCCTAAACAGGCCATTCAACTGCTATACATATCAATCTATATACATTCATAATTTCCAGCCTTAAATATGAACATATTTTTTTGAATAAATCAAAGTAATAGCATTGTATACACATCGAAAGGAACTAAGGATAGTGCTAATGCAATACAACAAGCCAATCAACCACTGGAAAACCAGGCACTTTCAACACATTTGTAAGGAACTATAGATATTTAAGTGCAGTATATAGAAAAGGAAGTGTAGACAATGCCAACCTAATAACACAGGTAATTAAATAAATGGAAAATCAGGCACTTTGAATAAGGTTTGTAGAGAACTATTACAGTATATACTATTACAGTATATATTACAGTATAGAGTTCCACAAACCATTTATCAGGGATTTTGAGTAGCCTGGGTTTATAGTGAACTATAGACCTCTGATTATATACAGAGATAATTGTCCTTCTCTTAGGGGCACAGAGAGTAGTGTCTTTACCTCAGAGGCACAGACGAAGTGTCCTTCTCTTAGGGGCACAGAGAGTAGTGTCTTTACCTCAGAGGCACAGACGAAGTGTCCTTCACTCAGGGGCACAGAGAGTATTGTCTTTACCTCAGGGGCACAGAGGAAGTGTCCTTAATGACAGTTGTCATAAACATGCATAAAACCTCCTTCATATGCATGACATGTTTCATGTCATGATTATGAAGGTGTCATGTCAGTCTTATGCACACCCCTTCAAGTACCAATGAGTTGCATATGAATAATCCACACTTATGTTACACTAAGACAGCATGTCTTTCCAATATAATGTCTCATTCTCCATATGTTGCAATCATTACATTTCCCTATAATATTTCACTAATGAACTTCTGCATTTTGTTTAGTCTTTACACTGCATTCTATCCTCTGTTGTACCTATAACATTGTGCAATGTGTGCACACCTGTACTTGTAGTCGTGACTTCTCCTAGCATTGTCTGATCATCAGCATCATGGCTGGGCTGAGTCTGACTGAATTCTGAGACTGTGTGGAAAAAACAGAACAGGCACACAAACAAATTAAACTTTTTACAGCATAACGATAATTGCATTTTCCCCTGATAGTATATAGGCTGCGTGTTAGGGGGTATACAATGCACCCCCACCTCCCAACCAAACCAACTTTCTTTTTTAAAGGTCTGGCTATGCTGCACTCACTGCACATGAATTTCAATGTTAACATTGAACATTTTTGAATGCACTATCTGTGTGAAGAAAATGAATGTGTTCCAATCTTCCAATACACTGTTAATGCATTATAATATTTTCCATCCAGGACAGAGAAAGATCAGATAGGACATGTCCAGGGATACATGCATGTCAATTGATGTTGACACATCTAGATGTGATATAAAAATGATCAAGACCTATTTATCTTCCCCCACATCATGCACAATAGAGTCCTCTATTGTACAAAGGCAAATCTGGTGAACAATTTTGGCAATTTCAATTTAAGGGAAAGCTAATTACACCACCTAAACCATACAATTTCAAAAATCGCATGTCCTTTAGATGTGATTAAACATGCATTGCCAAAATCGAGTCTAGAATAACATTATTAGCTATCTATGGAACACAGAACGATCGCTTCAGGGCATGTCCGGGCATGTACATATGACACGGAATCATATAACACTGTTCAGATTACTGTTAACACAAATATGTTTTAAATACTTACTTTTGAGGTCAATTACTAACATCTGGATGTTACATCTGCATCAATCATCAGGAACAAACAGGAATAAACATCTTTTCAGATAACAGCTCACACAGATCACACAAACACAGCCGATAGCAGCAGCTCAACTAACTATAATGCTCACCGCGGGACTGTTACCATGGCTACGGTTTCAGAATAAAAGTCCATATCAAAGGAGCCTTTATAACAATTGGCATTTGCCTAACACTAACGTCAATGATTTAGAGGCCCGCTAACTGTTTTTCTGTCAATTCACCTGCAGCACTTGTTGACGCCTGATTTCGGCGGAATAAATCTGTAATTTTTGAGCACTTTGATGCATCCTCCTCCAGCATCCGCTTCTTCTTTCTGGCCTTTTCGGCCCCTCCTTTCTCTTCTTGCCTTCCATGGGTAACTTTAAAACAGCAATCAACCACGCTAATCCTGACTGTCAAAAAATGTACTTTACCTCTAACTTAATCGCTTTCTCTCTGTTTGGCGCATTCCATTATCTTTGGGTCATGCCATATTGCCATTAGACAAGGGGGCGCTCATTTATCTCCCTATTTCTGTAAATAGACTTGACCTGCAATCGGTTCATTGGATAAAAGCATTCCCCATTCCCAGGAGGCTTTTTTTCCATTCTACGTTAATTTAAGAACAAACAAAGAAAATATATTGTCATTTTTTTTTTATTTGTGATCATGAAAGTTCTGTAACGACACCCTCCCAGCAAACAGGGGACGTCCCCCGGACGTTGTGAACGTCTAATTAGGTCTGCATTTGGTCCGGTTTATAACGTTCGCGGGGGTACATTCCAAGAACGTCCGCATTTGGTCCGGTTTATAACGTTCGCGGGGGGACGTTCGGTGGACGTCCGCATTTGGTCCGAAATCAGAATAATAATTCACCTCCCGTGTTTGTAGAAAGACGTGGATTCATGAACTTATTCCTAAGGTCACAGCTGTAGACTGTGCAGACCATTGATTTAGTCTGAATTTATGTATAAATAATGCATATCTTTTTGGAATTATCTTTAAATCTGTATAGCTTATATTATACATTAAAATTAATTAAATTTAAATGTATATTTAAATATAACTTTTAAACATTGAAAAATCAAACTATGAACAATTTACAAATTGTTTACCTGAGAACAAAACCATGTGTTATGACTAAGTTTTTTATGCCATACATCACAAAAAATAACAATTAAATTTGATATAAACAATATTAAGTATTATGATGTTAAAAACAGCCAACAGTGTGGCTACATCTTTTAATTTATCTTGTTTGAAATAGTTATGTATGTGTATATATATATCAATATAATGGCAATCAGAGAGAGAGAGAGACAATGTTTTCACAATGTTTTCACAGATATCTCTCAGCTATTTGATGGCTTGGAGAGGAGAATACTGCTGAAACTTGACCAAATCCATGCCGATATTAAAACAGCTATTGGACTGCAGTCTGTGAACCAGCAAAGCACCTCTGCCTTGGACCTATTCGAGGTGCTAGAGGAGCCTTGCAAGTCAGTGGAGGAATTGGAAGAGCTGTGCGAAAAGCTGAAAGCTGTTGAGTTTCGCAAGAAGATTGTATGTGCTGAAACAAATGCTATTTTATGTTATGCTGCAATTTCTTGGCACTGTTCTTTGATAACTGATTGTTGTTGTTTGTATGTAGATTCGATATCTTTGTCTTCAGAGTGCAGGCAGTTTGGGGATGGCATTAGAAGAATGCTAAAAAAATCGGAGAGAATTCCCTTTGGGCTGAATACAGCTACAAAGGGAGAAAAGGAAAACGGGCATTTCAGCAACTGCTGATCAATGATGCGATCATACGTAAGTTCAAAACATTACTCAAGAGATCCTGTCTCCAAGATTGCAAAAAGCGCAAGTTGAATGTGATAGATTCATTCTCTTTGATTGAAATATTCATTCAAACTTAGCATATAAATATATAAGTGGAAAATGATCTGTTATGAGAACATGATGGATTTTTAGTACTATCGAGAATAATACTTTCTACATGTGTCTGTGATCTAGTTATACTTACTGTGAACTATAACTTGAAGGTGCCTGCAGTAAGGTGTATCCACACCACAAGACCCAGACTGTGGAAGACATGATAGCGGTGACCCTTAATCATGCTCCACATCGTGAGAAAGCAAAGAAAAATGTTCAGATAAGAGGATTTTGTCCAAAAACTCACAATATAAGTAGGCTTACTTTTAAAAGAGTATTAACACTGGAGAGCACGTAGATGTGAATTTGAGAACTTGTACAATAAATATTCATACGTGAACATTTACACTCACAGCTCCAATGTGAAAACCTGTCAAATTAAAATCTGAAGTTGAATGTTGAAATTTGCACTCGCAGACAAAAGACAAAAAAAAAACTATATTCTGAATTTGAAGCTGCAGACAAGTAGTCACAAATGTGAAAAATGCCATTCACAGAAATACAATGACAGTCACAAACTTGTAATATATATATTTGCCTTTAATCGCAGTACAACCTC
>NW_026265729.1:0-5000 GCF_025860055.1 Xyrauchen texanus
ACTATCACTAACATCATGTTGTGTATATCGGTGTTGACACGCACACACAACACACACACACTATCACTAACATCATGTTGTGTATATCGGTGTTGACCGCGCACACAAACACACACACACTATCACTAACATCATGTTGTGTATATCAGTGTTGACACACGCACACACAAACACACACACACTATCACTAACATCATGTTGTGTATATCAGTGTTGACAGCGCACACAAACACACACACACTATCACTAACATCATGTTGTGTATATCGGTGTTGACACGCACACACAAACACACACACACTATCACTGACATCATGTTGTGTATATCGGTGTTGACACGCACACACAAACACACACACACTATCACTAACATCATGTTGTGTATATCAGTGTTGACACGCACACACAAACACACACACACTATCACTAACATCATGTTGTGTATATCAGTGTTGACACGCACACACAAACACACACACTATCACTAACATCATGTTGTGTATATCAGTGTTGACACGCACACTAAACACACACACACTATCACTAACATCATGTTGTGTATATCAGTGTTGACACGCACACACAAACACACACACTATCACTAACATCATGTTGTGTATATCAGTGTTGACAGCACACACAAACACACACACACTATCACTAACATCATGTTGTGTATATCAGTGTTGACACGCACACACAAACACACACACACTATCACTAACATCATGTTGTGTATATCGGTGTTGACACGCACACACAAACACACACACTATCACTAACATCATGTTGTGTATATCAGTGTTGACACGCACACACAAACACACACACTATCACTAACATCATGTTGTGTATATCAGTGTTGACACGCACACACAAACACACACACACTATCACTAACATCATGTTGTGTATATCAGTGTTGACAGCGCACACACAAACACACACACTATCACTAACATCATGTTGTGTATATCAGTGTTGACACGCACACACAAACACACACACACTATCACTAACATCATGTTGTGTATATCAGTGTTGACAGCGCACACAAACACACACACACTATCACTAACATCATGTTGTGTATATCAGTGTTGAAACGCACACACAAACACACACACTATCACTAACATCATGTTGTGTATATCAGTGTTGACACGCACACACACACACACACACACACTATCACTAACATCATGTTGTGTATATCAGTGTTGACACGCACACACAAACACACACACACTATCACTAACATCATGTTGTGTATATCAGTGTTGACACGCACACACAAACACACACACTATCACTAACATCATGTTGTGTATATCGGTGTTGACACGCACACACAAACACACACACACTATCACTAACATCATGTTGTGTATATCAGTGTTGACACGCACACACAAACACACACACTATCACTAACATCATGTTGTGTATATCAGTGTTGACACGCACACACAAACACACACACACTATCACTGACATCATGTTGTGTATATCAGTGTTGACACGCACACACAAACACACACACTATCACTAACATCATGTTGTGTATATCAGTGTTGACACGCACACACAAACACACACACACTATCACTAACATCATGTTGTGTATATCAGTGTTGACACGCACACACAAACACACACACACTATCACTAACATCATGTTGTGTATATCAGTGTTGACACGCACACACAAACACACACACTATCACTGACATCATGTTGTGTATATCAGTGTTGACACGCACACACAAACACACACACACTATCACTGACATCATGTTGTGTATATCAGTGTTGACACGCACACACAAACACACACACACTATCACTAACATCACGTTGTGTATATCGGTGTTGACACGCACACACAAACACACACACACTATCACTAACATCATGTTGTGTATATCAGTGTTGACACGCACACACAAACACACACACTATCACTAACATCATGTTGTGTATATCAGTGTTGACACGCACACACAAACACACACACTATCACTAACATCATGTTGTGTATATCAGTGTTGAAACGCACACACAAGCACACACACTATCACTAACATCATGTTGTGTATATCAGTGTTGACACGCACACACAAACACACACACACTATCACTGACATCATGTTGTGTATATCAGTGTTGACACGCACACACAAACACACACACTATCACTAACATCATGTTGTGTATATCAGTGTTGACACGCACACACAAACACACACACTATCACTAACATCATGTTGTGTATATCAGTGTTGACACACACACACAACACACACACACTATCACTAACATCATGTTGTGTATATCAGTGTTGACACGCACACACAAACACACACACTATCACTGACATCATGTTGTGTATATCAGTGTTGACACGCACACACAAACACACACACACTATCACTAACATCATGTTGTGTATATCAGTGTTGACACGCACACACAAACACACACACTATCACTAACATCATGTTGTGTATATCAGTGTTGACACGCACACACAACACACACACACTATCACTAACATCATGTTGTGTATATCAGTGTTGACACGCACACACAAACACACACACACTATCACTAACATCATGTTGTGTATATCAGTGTTGACACGCACACACAACACACACACACTATCACTAACATCATGTTGTGTATATCAGTGTTGACACGCACACACAAACACACACACTATCACTAACATCATGTTGTGTATATCAGTGTTGACACGCACACACAACACACACACTATCACTAACATCATGTTGTGTATATCAGTGTTGACACGCACACAAACACACACACACTATCACTAACATCATGTTGTGTATATCAGTGTTGACGCGCACACACAAACACACACACTATCACTAACATCATGTTGTGTATATCAGTGTTGACACGCACACACAAACACACACACTATCACTAACATCATGTTGTGTATATCAGTGTTGACACGCACACACAAACACACACACACTATCACTAACATCATGTTGTGTATATCGGTGTTGACACGCACACACAAACACACACACTATCACTAACATCATGTTGTGTATATCAGTGTTGACACGCACACAAACACACACACACTATCACTAACATCATGTTGTGTATATCAGTGTTGACACGCACACACAACACACACACACTATCACTAACATCATGTTGTGTATATCGGTGTTGACACGCACACACAAACACACACACTATCACTAACATCATGTTGTGTATATCAGTGTTGACACGCACACACAACACACACACACTATCACTAACATCATGTTGTGTATATCGGTGTTGACCGCACACACAAACACACACACACTATCACTAACATCATGTTGTGTATATCGGTGTTGACACGCACACACAAACACACACACTATCACTAACATCATGTTGTGTATATCAGTGTTGACACGCACACACAAACACACACACACTATCACTAACATCATGTTGTGTATATCAGTGTTGACACGCACACACAAACACACACACTATCACTAACATCATGTTGTGTATATCAGTGTTGACACGCACACACAAACACACACACACTATCACTAACATCATGTTGTGTATATCAGTGTTGACACGCACACACAAACACACACACACTATCACTAACATCATGTTGTGTATATCAGTGTTGACACGCACACACAAACACACACACACTATCACTAACATCATGTTGTGTATATCGGTGTTGACACGCACACACAAACACACACACTATCACTAACATCATGTTGTGTATATCAGTGTTGACACGCACACACAAACACACACACTATCACTAACATCATGTTGTGTATATCAGTGTTGACACGCACACACAAACACACACACACTATCACTGACATCATGTTGTGTATATCAGTGTTGACACGCACACACAAACACACACACTATCACTAACATCATGTTGTGTATATCAGTGTTGACACGCACACACAAACACACACACACCATCACTAACATCATGTTGTGTATATCAGTGTTGACACGCACACACAAACACACACACTATCACTAACATCATGTTGTGTATATCAGTGTTGACACGCACACACAAACACACACACACTATCACTAACATCATGTTGTGTATATCAGTGTTGACACGCACACACAAACACACACACTATCACTAACATCATGTTGTGTATATCAGTGTTGACACGCACACACAAACACACACACTATCACTGACATCATGTTGTGTATATCAGTGTTGACACGCACACACAACACACACACACTATCACTAACATCATGTTGTGTATATCAGTGTTGACACGCACACACAAACACACACACACTATCACTAACATCATGTTGTGTATATCAGTGTTGACACGCACACACAAACACACACACTATCACTAACATCATGTTGTGTATATCAGTGTTGACACGCACACACAACACACACACACTATCACTAACATCATGTTGTGTATATCAGTGTTGACACGCACACACAAACACACACACTATCACTAACATCATGTTGTGTATATCAGTGTTGACACGCACACACACACACACACACACTATCACTAACATCATGTTGTGTATATCAGTGTTGACACGCACACACAAACACACACACACTATCACTAACATCATGTTGTGTATATCAGTGTTGACACGCACACACAAACACACACACTATCACTAACATCATGTTGTGTATATCAGTGTTGACACGCACACACAAACACACACACACTATCACTAACATCACGTTGTGTATATCGGTGTTGACACGCACACACAAACACACACACACTATCACTAACATCATGTTGTGTATATCAGTGTTGACACGCACACACAAACACACACACACTATCACTGACATCATGTTGTGTATATCAGTGTTGACACGCACACACAAACACACACACTATCACTAACATCATGTTGTGTATATCAGTGTTGACACGCAC
>NW_026265729.1:10000-42500 GCF_025860055.1 Xyrauchen texanus
CACACAAACACACACACTATCACTAACATCATGTTGTGTATATCAGTGTTGACACGCACACACAAACACACACACACTATCACTGACATCATGTTGTGTATATCAGTGTTGACACGCACACACAAACACACACACTATCACTGACATCATGTTGTGTATATCAGTGTTGACACGCACACACAAACACACACACTATCACTAACATCATGTTGTGTATATCAGTGTTGACACGCACACACAACACACACACACTATCACTAACATCATGTTGTGTATATCAGTGTTGACACGCACACACAAACACACACACACTATCACTGACATCATGTTGTGTATATCAGTGTTGACACGCACACACAAACACACACACTATCACTAACATCATGTTGTGTATATCAGTGTTGACACGCACACACAAACACACACACACTATCACTAACATCATGTTGTGTATATCAGTGTTGACACGCACACACAACACACACACACTATCACTAACATCATGTTGTGTATATCAGTGTTGACACGCACACACAAACACACACACTATCACTAACATCATGTTGTGTATATCAGTGTTGACACGCACACACAAACACACACACACTATCACTAACATCATGTTGTGTATATCAGTGTTGACACGCACACACAAACACACACACTATCACTAACATCATGTTGTGTATATCAGTGTTGACACGCACACACAAACACACACACTATCACTAACATCATGTTGTGTATATCAGTGTTGACACGCACACACAACACACACACACTATCACTAACATCATGTTGTGTATATCAGTGTTGACACGCACACACAAACACACACACACTATCACTAACATCATGTTGTGTATATCAGTGTTGACACGCACACACAAACACACACACACTATCACTAACATCATGTTGTGTATATCAGTGTTGACACGCACACACAACACACACACACTATCACTAACATCATGTTGTGTATATCAGTGTTGACACGCACACACAAACACACACACTATCACTAACATCATGTTGTGTATATCAGTGTTGACACGCACACACAAACACACACACTATCACTGACATCATGTTGTGTATATCAGTGTTGACACGCACACACAACACACACACACTATCACTAACATCATGTTGTGTATATCAGTGTTGACACGCACACACAAACACACACACACTATCACTAACATCATGTTGTGTATATCAGTGTTGACACGCACACACAAACACACACACACTATCACTAACATCATGTTGTGTATATCAGTGTTGACACGCACACACAACACACACACACTATCACTGACATCATGTTGTGTATATCAGTGTTGACACGCACACACAACACACACACACTATCACTAACATCATGTTGTGTATATCAGTGTTGACACGCACACACAAACACACACACTATCACTAACATCATGTTGTGTATATCAGTGTTGACACGCACACACAACACACACACACTATCACTAACATCATGTTGTGTATATCAGTGTTGACACGCACACACAAACACACACACTATCACTAACATCATGTTGTGTATATCAGTGTTGACACGCACACACAAACACACACACTATCACTAACATCATGTTGTGTATATCAGTGTTGACACGCACACACAAACACACACACTATCACTAACATCATGTTGTGTATATCAGTGTTGACACGCACACACAAACACACACACACTATCACTAACATCATGTTGTGTATATCAGTGTTGACACGCACACACAAACACACACACTATCACTGACATCATGTTGTGTATATCAGTGTTGACACGCACACACAAACACACACACTATCACTAACATCATGTTGTGTATATCAGTGTTGACACGCACACACAACACACACACACTATCACTGACATCATGTTGTGTATATCAGTGTTGACACGCACACACAAACACACACACTATCACTAACATCATGTTGTGTATATCAGTGTTGACACGCACACACAAACACACACACTATCACTAACATCATGTTGTGTATATCAGTGTTGACACGCACACACAAACACACACACACTATCACTAACATCATGTTGTGTATATCAGTGTTGACACGCACACACAAACACACACACACTATCACTAACATCATGTTGTGTATATCAGTGTTGACACGCACACACAACACACACACACTATCACTAACATCATGTTGTGTATATCAGTGTTGACACACACACACAAACACACACACTATCACTAACATCATGTTGTGTATATCAGTGTTGACACGCACACACAAACACACACACACTATCACTAACATCATGTTGTGTATATCAGTGTTGACACGCACACACAAACACACACACACTATCACTAACATCATGTTGTGTATATCAGTGTTGACACGCACACACAAACACACACACACTATCACTAACATCATGTTGTGTATATCAGTGTTGACACGCACACACAAACACACACACTATCACTGACATCATGTTGTGTATATCAGTGTTGACACACACACAAACACACACACACACTATCACTAACATCATGTTGTGTATATCAGTGTTGACACGCACACACAACACACACACACTATCACTAACATCATGTTGTGTATATCAGTGTTGACACGCACACACAAACACACACACTATCACTAACATCATGTTGTGTATATCAGTGTTGACACGCACACACAAACACACACACTATCACTAACATCATGTTGTGTATATCAGTGTTGACACGCACACACAAACACACACACACTATCACTAACATCATGTTGTGTATATCAGTGTTGACACGCACACACAAACACACACACTATCACTAACATCATGTTGTGTATATCAGTGTTGACACGCACACACAACACACACACACTATCACTAACATCATGTTGTGTATATCAGTGTTGACACGCACACACAAACACACACACTATCACTAACATCATGTTGTGTATATCAGTGTTGACACGCACACACAAACACACACACACTATCACTAACATCATGTTGTGTATATCAGTGTTGACACGCACACACAAACACACACACTATCACTAACATCATGTTGTGTATATCAGTGTTGACACGCACACACAAACACACACACACTATCACTAACATCATGTTGTGTATATCAGTGTTGACACGCACACACAAACACACACACTATCACTAACATCATGTTGTGTATATCAGTGTTGACACGCACACACAAACACACACACTATCACTAACATCATGTTGTGTATATCAGTGTTGACACGCACACACAAACACACACACACTATCACTGACATCATGTTGTGTATATCAGTGTTGACACGCACACACAAACACACACACTATCACTGACATCATGTTGTGTATATCAGTGTTGACACGCACACACAACACACACACACTATCACTAACATCATGTTGTGTATATCAGTGTTGACACGCACACACAACACACACACACTATCACTAACATCATGTTGTGTATATCAGTGTTGACACGCACACACAACACACACACACTATCACTAACATCATGTTGTGTATATCAGTGTTGACACGCACACACAAACACACACACACTATCACTAACATCATGTTGTGTATATCAGTGTTGACACGCACACACAACACACACACACTATCACTGACATCATGTTGTGTATATCAGTGTTGACACGCACACACAAACACACACACACTATCACTAACATCATGTTGTGTATATCAGTGTTGACACGCACACACAAACACACACACACTATCACTAACATCATGTTGTGTATATCAGTGTTGACACGCACACACAAACACACACACACTATCACTAACATCATGTTGTGTATATCAGTGTTGACACGCACACACAAACACACACACTATCACTAACATCATGTTGTGTATATCAGTGTTGACACGCACACAAACACACACACACTATCACTAACATCATGTTGTGTATATCAGTGTTGACACGCACACACAAACACACACACACTATCACTAACATCATGTTGTGTATATCAGTGTTGACACGCACACACAACACACACACACTATCACTAACATCATGTTGTGTATATCAGTGTTGACACGCACACACAAACACACACACACTATCACTAACATCATGTTGTGTATATCAGTGTTGACACGCACACACAAACACACACACTATCACTAACATCATGTTGTGTATATCAGTGTTGAACACGCACACACAAACACACACACTATCACTAACATCATGTTGTGTATATCAGTGTTGACACGCACACACAACACACACACACTATCACTAACATCATGTTGTGTATATCAGTGTTGACACGCACACACAAACACACACACACTATCACTAACATCATGTTGTGTATATCAGTGTTGACACGCACACACAAACACACACACACTATCACTAACATCATGTTGTGTATATCAGTGTTGACACGCACACACAACACACACACACTATCACTAACATCATGTTGTGTATATCAGTGTTGACACACACACACACAACACACACACACTATCACTAACATCATGTTGTGTATATCAGTGTTGACACGCACACACAAACACACACACACTATCACTAACATCATGTTGTGTATATCAGTGTTGACACGCACACACAAACACACACACACTATCACTAACATCATGTTGTGTATATCAGTGTTGACACGCACACACAAACACACACACACTATCACTAACATCATGTTGTGTATATCAGTGTTGACACGCACACACAAACACACACACACTATCACTAACATCATGTTGTGTATATCAGTGTTGACACGCACACACAAACACACACACTATCACTAACATCATGTTGTGTATATCAGTGTTGACACGCACACACAAACACACACACTATCACTAACATCATGTTGTGTATATCAGTGTTGACACGCACACACACACACACACACACTATCACTAACATCATGTTGTGTATATCAGTGTTGACACGCACACACAACACACACACACTATCACTGACATCATGTTGTGTATATCAGTGTTGACACGCACACACAAACACACACACTATCACTAACATCATGTTGTGTATATCAGTGTTGACACGCACACACAAACACACACACTATCACTAACATCATGTTGTGTATATCAGTGTTGACACGCACACACAACACACACACACTATCACTAACATCATGTTGTGTATATCAGTGTTGACACGCACACACAAACACACACACTATCACTAACATCATGTTGTGTATATCAGTGTTGACACGCACACACAAACACACACACACTATCACTAACATCATGTTGTGTATATCAGTGTTGACACGCACACACAAACACACACACTATCACTAACATCATGTTGTGTATATCAGTGTTGACACGCACACACAACACACACACACTATCACTGACATCATGTTGTGTATATCAGTGTTGACACGCACACACAAACACACACACACTATCACTGACATCATGTTGTGTATATCAGTGTTGACACGCACACACAAACACACACACACTATCACTGACATCATGTTGTGTATATCAGTGTTGACACGCACACACAAACACACACACACTATCACTAACATCATGTTGTGTATATCAGTGTTGACACGCACACACAACACACACACACTATCACTGACATCATGTTGTGTATATCAGTGTTGACACGCACACACAACACACACACACTATCACTAACATCATGTTGTGTATATCAGTGTTGACACGCACACACAAACACACACACACTATCACTAACATCATGTTGTGTATATCAGTGTTGACACGCACACACAACACACACACACTATCACTAACATCATGTTGTGTATATCAGTGTTGACACGCACACACAAACACACACACACTATCACTAACATCATGTTGTGTATATCAGTGTTGACACGCACACACAAACACACACACACTATCACTAACATCATGTTGTGTATATCAGTGTTGACACGCACACACAAACACACACACTATCACTAACATCATGTTGTGTATATCAGTGTTGACACGCACACACAAACACACACACTATCACTAACATCATGTTGTGTATATCAGTGTTGACACGCACACACAAACACACACACACTATCACTAACATCATGTTGTGTATATCAGTGTTGACACGCACACACACACACACACACTATCACTAACATCATGTTGTGTATATCAGTGTTGACAGCACACACAAACACACACACTATCACTAACATCATGTTGTGTATATCAGTGTTGACGCACACACAACACACACACTATCACTAACATCATGTTGTGTATATCAGTGTTGACACGCACACACACACACACACTATCACTAACATCATGTTGTGTATATCAGTGTTGACACGCACACACAAACACACACACTATCACTAACATCATGTTGTGTATATCAGTGTTGACAGCACACACAAACACACACACTATCACTAACATCATGTTGTGTATATCAGTGTTGACACGCACACACAAACACACACACACTATCACTAACATCATGTTGTGTATATCAGTGTTGACACGCACACAAACACACACACACTATCACTAACATCATGTTGTGTATATCGGTGTTGACACGCACACACAACACACACACACTATCACTAACATCATGTTGTGTATATCAGTGTTGACCGCACACACAAACACACACACTATCACTGACATCATGTTGTGTATATCGGTGTTGAACGCGCACACAAACACACACACTATCACTAACATCATGTTGTGTATATCGGTGTTGACACGCGCACAACACACACACACTATCACTAACATCATGTTGTGTATATCGGTGTTGACGCACACACAAACACACACACACTATCACTGACATCATGTTGTGTATATCAGTGTTGACACGCACACACAAACACACACACTATCACTAACATCATGTTGTGTATATCAGTGTTGACACGCACACACAAACACACACACTATCACTAACATCATGTTGTGTATATCGGTGTTGACACACACACACAAACACACACACACTATCACTGACATCATGTTGTGTATATCAGTGTTGACACGCACACACAAACACACACACTATCACTGACATCATGTTGTGTATATCAGTGTTGACACGCACTACACAACACACACACACTATCACTAACATCATGTTGTGTATATCAGTGTTGACCGCGCACACAAACACACACACTATCACTAACATCATGTTGTGTATATCAGTGTTGACACGCACACACACACACACACACACTATCACTAACATCATGTTGTGTATATCAGTGTTGACACGCGCACACAAACACACACACTATCACTAACATCATGTTGTGTATATCAGTGTTGACACACACACACAAACACACACACTATCACTAACATCATGTTGTGTATATCAGTGTTGACACGCACACACAAACACACACACACTATCACTAACATCATGTTGTGTATATCAGTGTTGACACGCACACACAAACACACACACTATCACTGACATCATGTTGTGTATATCAGTGTTGACACGCACACACAAACACACACACTATCACTAACATCATGTTGTGTATATCAGTGTTGACACGCACACACAAACACACACACACTATCACTGACATCATGTTGTGTATATCAGTGTTGACACGCACACACAAACACACACACTATCACTAACATCATGTTGTGTATATCAGTGTTGACCGCACACACAAACACACACACTATCACTAACATCATGTTGTGTATATCAGTGTTGACACGCACACACACACACACACACACTATCACTAACATCATGTTGTGTATATCAGTGTTGACACGCACACACAACACACACACACTATCACTAACATCATGTTGTGTATATCAGTGTTGACACGCACACACAAACACACACACACTATCACTAACATCATGTTGTGTATATCAGTGTTGACACGCACACTAAACACACACACACTATCACTAACATCATGTTGTGTATATCAGTGTTGACACGCACACAAACACACACACTATCACTAACATCATGTTGTGTATATCAGTGTTGACACGCACACAACACACACACACTATCACTAACATCATGTTGTGTATATCAGTGTTGACACGCACACACAAACACACACACTATCACTGACATCATGTTGTGTATATCGGTGTTGACACGCACACACAAACACACACTATCACTAACATCATGTTGTGTATATCAGTGTTGACACGCACACACACACACTATCACTACATCGTTGTGTATATCAGTGTTGACGCACACACACACACTATCACTAACATCATGTTGTGTATATCAGTGTTGACACGCACACACAACACACACACTATCACTAACATCATGTTGTGTATATCGGTGTTGACACGCACACACAAACACACACACTATCACTGACATCATGTTGTGTATATCGGTGTTGACACGCACACACAAACACACACACTATCACTAACATCATGTTGTGTATATCAGTGTTGACACGCACACACAACACACACACACTATCACTAACATCATGTTGTGTATATCAGTGTTGACACGCACACACAAACACACACACTATCACTAACATCATGTTGTGTATATCAGTGTTGACACGCACACACAAACACACACACTATCACTAACATCATGTTGTGTATATCAGTGTTGACAGCGCACACAAACACACACACACTATCACTAACATCATGTTGTGTATATCAGTGTTGACACGCACACACAAACACACACACTATCACTAACATCATGTTGTGTATATCAGTGTTGACACGCACACACAAACACACACACACTATCACTGACATCATGTTGTGTATATCAGTGTTGACACGCACACACAACACACACACTATCACTAACATCATGTTGTGTATATCAGTGTTGACACGCACACACAACACACACACACTATCACTAACATCATGTTGTGTATATCAGTGTTGACACGCACACACAAACACACACACACTATCACTAACATCATGTTGTGTATATCAGTGTTGACACGCACACACAAACACACACACACTATCACTAACATCATGTTGTGTATATCAGTGTTGACACACACACACAAACACACACACACTATCACTAACATCATGTTGTGTATATCAGTGTTGACACGCGCACACAAACACACACACTATCACTAACATCATGTTGTGTATATCAGTGTTGACAGCGCACACAAACACACACACTATCACTAACATCATGTTGTGTATATCAGTGTTGACACGCACACACAACACACACACTATCACTAACATCATGTTGTGTATATCAGTGTTGACACGCCTACACACACACACACACACTATCACTAACATCATGTTGTGTATATCAGTGTTGACAGCGCACACACAAACACACACACTATCACTAACATCATGTTGTGTATATCAGTGTTGACACGCACACACAAACACACACACACTATCACTAACATCATGTTGTGTATATCAGTGTTGACACGCACACACAACACACACACACTATCACTAACATCATGTTGTGTATATCAGTGTTGACACGCACACACAAACACACACACTATCACTAACATCATGTTGTGTATATCGGTGTTGACAGCACACACAAACACACACACACTATCACTAACATCATGTTGTGTATATCGGTGTTGACACGCACACACAAACACACACACTATCACTAACATCATGTTGTGTATATCAGTGTTGACACGCACACAAACACACACACACTATCACTAACATCATGTTGTGTATATCAGTGTTGACACGCACACACAACACACACACACTATCACTTACATCATGCTGTGTATATCAGTGTTGACACGCACACACAAACACACACACTATCACTAACATCATGTTGTGTATATCAGTGTTGACACGCACACACACACTATCACTAACATCATGTTGTGTATATCAGTGTTGACACGCACACACACACTATCACTAACATCATGTTGTGTATATCAGTGTTGACACGCACACACAAACACACACACTATCACTAACATCACGTTGTGTATATCAGTGTTGACACGCACACAAACACTATCACTAACATCATGTTGTGTATATCAGTGTTGACACGCACACACAACACACACACACTATCACTAACATCATGTTGTGTATATCAGTGTTGACACGCACACACAAACACACACACACTATCACTAACATCATGTTGTGTATATCGGTGTTGACACGCACACAAACACACACACACTATCACTAACATCATGTTGTGTATATCAGTGTTGACACGCACACACAAACACACACACTATCACTAACATCATGTTGTGTATATCGGTGTTGACACGCACACACAAACACACACACACTATCACTAACATCATGTTGTGTATATCAGTGTTGACACGCACACACAAACACACACACTATCACTAACATCATGTTGTGTATATCAGTGTTGACACGCACACACAAACACACACACTATCACTAACATCATGTTGTGTATATCAGTGTTGACACGCACACACACACACACACACTATCACTAACATCATGTTGTGTATATCAGTGTTGACACGCACACACAAACACACACACTATCACTAACATCATGTTGTGTATATCAGTGTTGACACGCACACACAAACACACACACACTATCACTAACATCATGTTGTGTATATCGGTGTTGACACGCACACACAAACACACACACACTATCACTAACATCATGTTGTGTATATCGGTGTTGACACGCACACACAAACACACACACTATCACTAACATCATGTTGTGTATATCAGTGTTGACACGCACACACAAACACACACACACTATCACTAACATCATGTTGTGTATATCAGTGTTGACACGCACACACAAACACACACACACTATCACTAACATCATGTTGTGTATATCAGTGTTGACACGCACACACAAACACACACACTATCACTAACATCATGTTGTGTATATCAGTGTTGACACGCACACACAAACACACACACACTATCACTAACATCATGTTGTGTATATCAGTGTTGACACGCACACACAACACACACACACTATCACTAACATCATGTTGTGTATATCAGTGTTGACACGCACACACAAACACACACACTATCACTAACATCATGTTGTTGTATATCAGTGTTGACACGCACACACAACACACACACACTATCACTAACATCATGTTGTGTATATCAGTGTTGACACGCACACACAAACACACACACTATCACTAACATCATGTTGTGTATATCAGTGTTGACACGCACACACAACACACACACACTATCACTAACATCATGTTGTGTATATCAGTGTTGACACGCACACACAAACACACACACTATCACTAACATCATGTTGTGTATATCAGTGTTGACACGCACACACAAACACACACACTATCACTAACATCATGTTGTGTATATCAGTGTTGACACGCACACACAAACACACACACACTATCACTAACATCATGTTGTGTATATCAGTGTTGACACGCACACAAACACACACACTATCACTAACATCATGTTGTGTATATCAGTGTTGACACGCACACACAACACACACACACTATCACTAACATCATGTTGTGTATATCAGTGTTGACACGCACACACAACACACACACACTATCACTAACATCATGTTGTGTATATCAGTGTTGACAGCACACACAAACACACACACTATCACTAACATCATGTTGTGTATATCAGTGTTGACACGCACACACAAACACACACACTATCACTAACATCATGTTGTGTATATCAGTGTTGACACGCACACACAAACACACACACTATCACTAACATCATGTTGTGTATATCAGTGTTGACACGCACACACAAACACACACACTATCACTAACATCATGTTGTGTATATCAGTGTTGACACGCACACACACACACACACACACTATCACTAACATCATGTTGTGTATATCATTGTTGACACGCACACACAAACACACACACTATCACTGACATCATGTTGTGTATATCAGTGTTGACACGCACACAAACACACACACACTATCACTGACATCATGTTGTGTATATCAGTGTTGACACGCACACACAAACACACACACACTATCACTGACATCATGTTGTGTATATCAGTGTTGACACGCACACACAAACACACACACACTATCACTGACATCATGTTGTGTATATCAGTGTTGACACGCACACACAAACACACACACACTATCACTAACATCATGTTGTGTATATCAGTGTTGACACGCACACACAAACACACACACACTATCACTAACATCATGTTGTGTATATCAGTGTTGACACGCACACACAACACACACACACTATCACTAACATCATGTTGTGTATATCAGTGTTGACACGCACACACACACACACACTATCACTAACATCATGTTGTGTATATCAGTGTTGACACGCACACACAACACACACACACTATCACTAACATCATGTTGTGTATATCAGTGTTGACACGCACACACAAACACACACACTATCACTAACATCATGTTGTGTATATCAGTGTTGACACGCACACACAAACACACACACACTATCACTAACATCATGTTGTGTATATCAGTGTTGACCGCACACACAAACACACACACACTATCACTAACATCATGTTGTGTATATCAGTGTTGACACGCACACACAAACACACACACTATCACTAACATCATGTTGTGTATATCAGTGTTGACACGCACACACAAACACACACACTATCACTAACATCATGTTGTGTATATCAGTGTTGACCGCACACACAAACACACACACTATCACTAACATCATGTTGTGTATATCAGTGTTGACACGCACACACAAACACACACACTATCACTAACATCATGTTGTGTATATCAGTGTTGACACGCACACACAACACACACACTATCACTAACATCATGTTGTGTATATCGGTGTTGACACGCACACACAAACACACACACTATCACTAACATCATGTTGTGTATATCAGTGTTGACACGCACACACACACACACACTATCACTAACATCATGTTGTGTATATCAGTGTTGACACGCACACACAACACACACACACTATCACTGACATCATGTTGTGTATATCGGTGTTGACACGCACACACAAACACACACACTATCACTAACATCATGTTGTGTATATCGGTGTTGACACGCACACACACACACACACACACTATCACTAACATCATGTTGTGTATATCAGTGTTGACACGCACACACAAACACACACACTATCACTAACATCATGTTGTGTATATCAGTGTTGACACGCACACACAAACACACACACTATCACTAACATCATGTTGTGTATATCAGTGTTGACACGCACACACAAACACACACACTATCACTAACATCATGTTGTGTATATCGGTGTTGACACGCACACACAAACACACACACTATCACTAACATCATGTTGTGTATATCGGTGTTGACACGCACACAAACACACACACTATCACTAACATCATGTTGTGTATATCAGTGTTGACACGCACACAAACACACACACACTATCACTAACATCATGTTGTGTATATCGGTGTTGACACGCGCACACAAACACACACACTATCACTAACATCATGTTGTGTATATCAGTGTTGACACGCACACACAAACACACACACTATCACTAACATCATGTTGTGTATATCAGTGTTGACACGCACACACAAACACACACACTATCACTAACATCATGTTGTGTATATCAGTGTTGACACGCACACAAACACACACACTATCACTAACATCATGTTGTGTATATCAGTGTTGACGCACACACAAACACACACACTATCACTAACATCATGTTGTGTATATCAGTGTTGACACGCACACACAACACACACACTATCACTAACATCATGTTGTGTATATCGGTGTTGACACGCACACAACACACACACACTATCACTAACATCATGTTGTGTATATCGGTGTTGACAGCGCACACACAAACACACACACTATCACTAACATCATGTTGTGTATATCAGTGTTGACACGCACACACACACACACACACTATCACTAACATCATGTTGTGTATATCAGTGTTGACACGCACACACAAACACACACACACTATCACTAACATCATGTTGTGTATATCAGTGTTGACACGCACACACAAACACACACACTATCACTAACATCATGTTGTGTATATCAGTGTTGACACGCACACACAAACACACACACTATCACTGACATCATGTTGTGTATATCAGTGTTGACACGCACACAAACACACACACACTATCACTAACATCATGTTGTGTATATCAGTGTTGACACGCACACACAAACACACACACTATCACTAACATCATGTTGTGTATATCGGTGTTGACACGCACACACAAACACACACACTATCACTAACATCATGTTGTGTATATCAGTGTTGACACGCACACACAAACACACACACTATCACTGACATCATGTTGTGTATATCAGTGTTGACACGCACACACAAACACACACACTATCACTAACATCACGTTGTGTATATCAGTGTTGACACGCACACACAAACACACACACACTATCACTAACATCATGTTGTGTATATCAGTGTTGACACGCACACACAAACACACACACTATCACTAACATCATGTTGTGTATATCAGTGTTGACACGCACACACAAACACACACACACTATCACTGACATCATGTTGTGTATATCAGTGTTGACACGCACACACAAACACACACACACTATCACTAACATCATGTTGTGTATATCAGTGTTGACACGCACACACAAACACACACACACTATCACTAACATCATGTTGTGTATATCAGTGTTGACACGCACACACAAACACACACACACTATCACTAACATCATGTTGTGTATATCAGTGTTGACACGCACACACAAACACACACACTATCACTAACATCATGTTGTGTATATCAGTGTTGACACGCACACACAAACACACACACTATCACTAACATCATGTTGTGTATATCAGTGTTGACACGCACACACAAACACACACACTATCACTAACATCATGTTGTGTATATCAGTGTTGACACGCACACACAAACACACACACTATCACTAACATCATGTTGTGTATATCAGTGTTGACACGCACACAAACACACACACACTATCACTGACATCATGTTGTGTATATCAGTGTTGACACGCACACAAACACACACACTATCACTGACATCATGTTGTGTATATCAGTGTTGACAGCGCACACAAACACACACACACTATCACTAACATCATGTTGTGTATATCAGTGTTGACACGCACACACAAACACACACACTATCACTAACATCATGTTGTGTATATCAGTGTTGACACGCACACACAAACACACACACTATCACTAACATCATGTTGTGTATATCAGTGTTGACACGCACACACAACACACACACACTATCACTAACATCATGTTGTGTATATCAGTGTTGACACGCATACACAACACACACACACTATCACTAACATCATGTTGTGTATATCGGTGTTGACAGCGCACACAAACACACACACACTATCACTAACATCATGTTGTGTATATCAGTGTTGACACGCACACACAAACACACACACACACTATCACTAACATCATGTTGTGTATATCAGTGTTGACACGCACACACAAACACACACACTATCACTAACATCATGTTGTGTATATCAGTGTTGACACGCACACACAAACACACACACTATCACTAACATCATGTTGTGTATATCGGTGTTGACAGCACACACACAACACACACACACTATCACTAACATCATGTTGTGTATATCAGTGTTGACACGCACACACACACACACACACACTATCACTAACATCATGTTGTGTATATCAGTGTTGACACGCACACACAAACACACACACTATCACTAACATCATGTTGTGTATATCGGTGTTGACACGCACACACAAACACACACACTATCACTAACATCATGTTGTGTATATCAGTGTTGACACGCACACACAAACACACACACACTATCACTGACATCATGTTGTGTATATCAGTGTTGACACGCACACACACACACACACACACTATCACTGACATCATGTTGTGTATATCAGTGTTGACACGCACACACAAACACACACACTATCACTAACATCATGTTGTGTATATCAGTGTTGACACGCACACACAAACACACACACTATCACTAACATCATGTTGTGTATATCAGTGTTGACACGCACACACAAACACACACACACTATCACTAACATCATGTTGTGTATATCAGTGTTGACACGCACACACAAACACACACACTATCACTAACATCATGTTGTGTATATCAGTGTTGACACGCACACACACACACACACACTATCACTAACATCATGTTGTGTATATCAGTGTTGACACGCACACACAAACACACACACTATCACTAACATCATGTTGTGTATATCAGTGTTGACAGCGCACACAACACACACACACTATCACTAACATCATGTTGTGTATATCGGTGTTGACACGCACACACAAACACACACACTATCACTAACATCATGTTGTGTATATCAGTGTTGACACACACACACACACACACACACACTATCACTGACATCATGTTGTGTATATCAGTGTTGACACGCGCACACAAACACACACACTATCACTAACATCATGTTGTGTATATCAGTGTTGACACGCACACACAAACACACACACACTATCACTAACATCATGTTGTGTATATCAGTGTTGACACGCACACACAACACACACACACTATCACTAACATCATGTTGTGTATATCAGTGTTGACACGCACACACAAACACACACACACTATCACTGACATCATGTTGTGTATATCGGTGTTGACACGCACACACAAACACACACACTATCACTAACATCATGTTGTGTATATCAGTGTTGACACGCACACACAAACACACACACACTATCACTAACATCATGTTGTGTATATCAGTGTTGTCACGCACACAAACACACACACACTATCACTAACATCATGTTGTGTATATCAGTGTTGACACGCACACACAAACACACACACTATCACTAACATCATGTTGTGTATATCGGTGTTGACACGCACACCTAAACACACACACTATCACTAACATCATGTTGTGTATATCAGTGTTGACACGCACACACAAACACACACACTATCACTAACATCATGTTGTGTATATCAGTGTTGACACGCACACACACACACACACACACTATCACTAACATCATGTTGTGTATATCAGTGTTGACACGCACACACAACACACACACACTATCACTAACATCATGTTGTGTATATCAGTGTTGACACGCACACACAAACACACACACTATCACTAACATCATGTTGTGTAAATCAGTGTTGACACACACAAACACACACACTATCACTAACATCATGTTGTGTATATCAGTGTTGACACGCACACACAAACACAAACACACTATCGCTAACATCATGTTGTGTATATCAGTGTTGACGCACACACAAACACACACACTATCACTAACATCATGTTGTGTATATCAGTGTTGACGCACACACAAACACACACACTATCACTGACATCATGTTGTGTATATCAGTGTTGACACGCACACTGACACACACACTATCACTAACATCATGTTGTGTATATCAGTGTTGACACGCACACACAAACACACACACTATCACTAACATCATGTTGTGTATATCGGTGTTGACACGCACACACAAACACACACACTATCACTAACATCATGTTGTGTATATCAGTGTTGACGCGCACACAACACACACACACTATCACTAACATCATGTTGTGTATATCGGTGTTGACACGCACACACAACACACACACACTATCACTAACATCATGTTGTGTATATCAGTGTTGACACGCACACACAAACACACACACACTATCACTAACATCATGTTGTGTATATCGGTGTTGACACGCACTACACAACACACACACACTATCACTAACATCATGTTGTGTATATCGGTGTTGACACGCACACACACACACACACACTATCACTAACATCATGTTGTGTATATCAGTGTTGACACGCACACACACACACACACACTATCACTAACATCATGTTGTGTATATCAGTGTTGACACGCACACACAAACACACACACACTATCACTAACATCATGTTGTGTATATCAGTGTTGACAGCGCACACAAACACACACACTATCACTAACATCATGTTGTGTATATCAGTGTTGACACGCACACACAACACACACACACTATCACTAACATCATGTTGTGTATATCAGTGTTGACACGCACACACAAACACACACACTATCACTAACATCATGTTGTGTATATCGGTGTTGACACGCACACACAAACACACACACACTATCACTAACATCATGTTGTGTATATCAGTGTTGACAGCGCACACAAACACACACACACTATCACTAACATCATGTTGTGTATATCAGTGTTGACAGCGCACACACAAACACACACACTATCACTAACATCATGTTGTGTATATCAGTGTTGACACGCACACACAAACACACACACACTATCACTGACATCATGTTGTGTATATCAGTGTTGACACGCACACACAAACACACACACTATCACTAACATCATGTTGTGTATATCAGTGTTGACACGCACACACAACACACACACACTATCACTAACATCATGTTGTGTATATCAGTGTTGACACGCACACACAAACACACACACACTATCACTGACATCATGTTGTGTATATCAGTGTTGACAGCACACACAAACACACACACTATCACTAACATCATGTTGTGTATATCGGTGTTGACACGCACACACAAACACACACACTATCACTAACATCATGTTGTGTATATCAGTGTTGACACGCACACACAAACACACACACTATCACTGACATCATGTTGTGTATATCGGTGTTGACACGCACACACAAACACACACACACTATCACTGACATCATGTTGTGTATATCAGTGTTGACCGCACACACAAACACACACACACTATCACTAACATCATGTTGTGTATATCAGTGTTGACACACACAAACACACACACTATCACTAACATCACATTGTGTATATCAGTGTTGACACGCACACACACACTATCACTAACATCATGTTGTGTATATCAGTGTTGACACGCGCACACAAACACACACACTATCACTAACATCATGTTGTGTATATCGGTGTTGACACGCACACACAAACACACACACACTATCACTAACATCATGTTGTGTATATCAGTGTTGACACGCACACACAACACACACACACTATCACTAACATCATGTTGTGTATATCGGTGTTGACACGCACACACAAACACACACACACTATCACTAACATCATGTTGTGTATATCGGTGTTGACACGCACACACAAACACACACACACTATCACTAACATCATGTTGTGTATATCAGTGTTGACACGCACACA
The DNA here is from genome assembly GCF_025860055.1 of Xyrauchen texanus. Taxonomy (NCBI): domain Eukaryota; kingdom Metazoa; phylum Chordata; class Actinopteri; order Cypriniformes; family Catostomidae; genus Xyrauchen; species Xyrauchen texanus. The sequence continues at coordinate 29,647 of NW_026265729.1, forward strand.
CAAACACACACACACTATCACTAACATCATGTTGTGTATATCAGTGTTGACACGCACACACAAACACACACACACTATCACTAACATCATGTTGTGTATATCAGTGTTGACACGCACACACAAACACACACACACTATCACTGACATCATGTTGTGTATATCAGTGTTGACACGCACACACAAACACACACACACTATCACTAACATCATGTTGTGTATATCAGTGTTGACACGCACACACAAACACACACACACTATCACTAACATCATGTTGTGTATATCGGTGTTGACACGCACACACAAACACACACACTATCACTAACATCATGTTGTGTATATCAGTGTTGACACGCACACACAAACACACACACACTATCACTAACATCATGTTGTGTATATCAGTGTTGACACGCACACACAAACACACACACTATCACTAACATCATGTTGTGTATATCAGTGTTGACAGCACACACAAACACACACACACTATCACTAACATCATGTTGTGTATATCAGTGTTGACACGCACACACAAACACACACACTATCACTAACATCATGTTGTGTATATCAGTGTTGACAGCGCACACAAACACACACACTATCACTAACATCATGTTGTGTATATCGGTGTTGACACGCACACACAAACACACACACACTATCACTGACATCATGTTGTGTATATCAGTGTTGACACGCACACACAAACACACACACACTATCACTAACATCATGTTGTGTATATCAGTGTTGACACGCACACACAAACACACACACTATCACTAACATCATGTTGTGTATATCGGTGTTGACACGCGCACACAAACACACACACTATCACTAACATCATGTTGTGTATATCAGTGTTGACACGCACACACAAACACACACACACTATCACTAACATCATGTTGTGTATATCAGTGTTGACCGCACACACAAACACACACACTATCACTAACATCATGTTGTGTATATCGGTGTTGACACGCACACACAAACACACACACACTATCACTAACATCATGTTGTGTATATCAGTGTTGACACGCACACACAAACACACACACACTATCACTAACATCATGTTGTGTATATCAGTGTTGACACGCACACACAAACACACACACTATCACTAACATCATGTTGTGTATATCAGTGTTGACACGCACACACAAACACACACACTATCACTAACATCATGTTGTGTATATCGGTGTTGACACGCACACACAACACACACACACTATCACTAACATCATGTTGTGTATATCAGTGTTGACACACACACACAAACACACACACACTATCACTAACATCATGTTGTGTATATCAGTGTTGACACGCACACACAAACACACACACACTATCACTAACATCATGTTGTGTATATCAGTGTTGACACGCACACACAAACACACACACACTATCACTAACATCATGTTGTGTATATCAGTGTTGACACGCACACACAAACACACACACACTATCACTAACATCATGTTGTGTATATCAGTGTTGACACGCACACACACACACACACACTATCACTAACATCATGTTGTGTATATCAGTGTTGACACGCACACACAAACACACACACACTATCACTAACATCATGTTGTGTATATCAGTGTTGACACGCACACACAAACACACACACTATCACTAACATCATGTTGTGTATATCAGTGTTGACAGCACACACAAACACACACACACTATCACTAACATCATGTTGTGTATATCAGTGTTGACACGCACACACAACACACACACACACTATCACTAACATCATGTTGTGTATATCAGTGTTGACACGCACACACAAACACACACACACTATCACTGACATCATGTTGTGTATATCGGTGTTGACACGCACACACAAACACACACACTATCACTAACATCATGTTGTGTATATCAGTGTTGACACGCACACAAACACACACACACTATCACTAACATCATGTTGTGTATATCAGTGTTGACACGCACACACAAACACACACACACTATCACTAACATCATGTTGTGTATATCAGTGTTGACACGCACACACAAACACACACACACTATCACTAACATCATGTTGTGTATATCAGTGTTGACACGCACACACAAACACACACACACTATCACTAACATCATGTTGTGTATATCAGTGTTGACACGCACACAAAACACACACACTATCACTAACATCATGTTGTGTATATCGGTGTTGACACGCACACACAAACACACACACTATCACTAACATCATGTTGTGTATATCAGTGTTGACACGCACACACAAACACACACACACTATCACTAACATCATGTTGTGTATATCGGTGTTGACACACACACAAACACACACACTATCACTAACATCATGTTGTGTATATCAGTGTTGACACGCACACACAAACACACACACTATCACTAACATCATGTTGTGTATATCAGTGTTGACAGCGCACACAAACACACACACTATCACTAACATCATGTTGTGTATATCAGTGTTGACACGCACACACAAACACACACACACTATCACTAACATCATGTTGTGTATATCAGTGTTGACACGCACACACAAACACACACACACTATCACTAACATCATGTTGTGTATATCAGTGTTGACACGCACACACAAACACACACACTATCACTAACATCATGTTGTGTATATCAGTGTTGACAGCACACACAAACACACACACACTATCACTAACATCATGTTGTGTATATCAGTGTTGACACGCACACACACACACACACACACTATCACTAACATCATGTTGTGTATATCAGTGTTGACACGCACACACAAACACACACACTATCACTAACATCATGTTGTGTATATCAGTGTTGACACGCACACACAAACACACACACTATCACTAACATCATGTTGTGTATATCAGTGTTGACACGCACACACAAACACACACACACTATCACTAACATCATGTTGTGTATATCAGTGTTGACACGCACACACAAACACACACACTATCACTGACATCATGTTGTGTATATCAGTGTTGACACGCACACACAAACACACACACACTATCACTAACATCATGTTGTGTATATCAGTGTTGACACGCACACACAAACACACACACTATCACTAACATCATGTTGTGTATATCGGTGTTGACACGCACACACACACACACACACTATCACTAACATCATGTTGTGTATATCAGTGTTGACACGCACACACAAACACACACACTATCACTAACATCATGTTGTGTATATCAGTGTTGACACGCACACACAAACACACACACTATCACTAACATCATGTTGTGTATATCAGTGTTGACACGCACACACAACACACACACTATCACTAACATCATGTTGTGTATATCAGTGTTGACACGCACACACAACACACACACACTATCACTAACATCATGTTGTGTATATCAGTGTTGACACGCACACACAAACACACACACACTATCACTAACATCATGTTGTGTATATCAGTGTTGACACGCACACACAACACACACACACTATCACTAACATCATGTTGTGTATATCAGTGTTGACACGCACACACAAACACACACACTATCACTAACATCATGTTGTGTATATCAGTGTTGACACGCACACACAAACACACACACACTATCACTGACATCATGTTGTGTATATCAGTGTTGACAGCGCACACAACACACACACACTATCACTAACATCATGTTGTGTATATCAGTGTTGACACGCACACACAAACACACACACTATCACTAACATCATGTTGTGTATATCAGTGTTGACACGCACACACAACACACACACACTATCACTAACATCATGTTGTGTATATCAGTGTTGACACGCACACACAAACACACACACACTATCACTGACATCATGTTGTGTATATCAGTGTTGACACGCACACACAACACACACACACTATCACTAACATCATGTTGTGTATATCAGTGTTGACACGCACACACAAACACACACACTATCACTAACATCATGTTGTGTATATCAGTGTTGACACGCACACACAAACACACACACACTATCACTAACATCATGTTGTGTATATCAGTGTTGACACGCACACACAAACACACACACTATCACTAACATCATGTTGTGTATATCAGTGTTGACACGCACACACAAACACACACACTATCACTAACATCATGTTGTGTATATCAGTGTTGACACGCACACACACACACACACACACTATCACTAACATCATGTTGTGTATATCAGTGTTGACACGCACACACAAACACACACACTATCACTAACATCATGTTGTGTATATCAGTGTTGACACGCACACACAAACACACACACTATCACTAACATCATGTTGTGTATATCAGTGTTGACACGCACACACAACACACACACACTATCACTAACATCATGTTGTGTATATCAGTGTTGACACGCACACACAAACACACACACTATCACTAACATCATGTTGTGTATATCAGTGTTGACACGCACACACAAACACACACACACTATCACTAACATCATGTTGTGTATATCAGTGTTGACACGCACACACAAACACACACACTATCACTAACATCATGTTGTGTATATCAGTGTTGACACGCACACACAAACACACACACACTATCACTAACATCATGTTGTGTATATCAGTGTTGACACGCACACACACACACACACACTATCACTGACATCATGTTGTGTATATCAGTGTTGACAGCACACAAACACACACTATCACTAACATCATGTTGTGTATATCAGTGTTGACACGCACACAAACACACACACTATCACTAACATCATGTTGTGTATATCAGTGTTGACACGCACACACAAACACACACACACTATCACTGACATCATGTTGTGTATATCAGTGTTGACACGCACACACAAACACACACACTATCACTAACATCATGTTGTGTATATCAGTGTTGACACGCACACACAAACACACACACTATCACTAACATCATGTTGTGTATATCAGTGTTGACACGCACACAAACACACACACTATCACTAACATCATGTTGTGTATATCAGTGTTGACACGCACACACAAACACACACACTATCACTAACATCATGTTGTGTATATCAGTGTTGACACGCACACACAAACACACACACTATCACTAACATCATGTTGTGTATATCAGTGTTGACACACACACACAAACACACACACACTATCACTGACATCATGTTGTGTATATCAGTGTTGAAACGCACACACAAACACACACACTATCACTGACATCATGTTGTGTATATCAGTGTTGACACGCACACACAAACACACACACTATCACTAACATCATGTTGTGTATATCAGTGTTGACACGCACACACAAACACACACACTATCACTAACATCATGTTGTGTATATCAGTGTTGACACACACACACAAACACACACACACTATCACTAACATCATGTTGTGTATATCAGTGTTGACACGCACACACAAACACACACACTATCACTAACATCATGTTGTGTATATCAGTGTTGACACGCACACACAAACACACACACTATCACTAACATCACGTTGTGTATATCAGTGTTGACACGCACACACAACACACACACTATCACTAACATCATGTTGTGTATATCAGTGTTGACACGCACACACACACTATCACTAACATCACATTGTGTATATCAGTGTTGACACGCACACACAAAAACACACACACTATCACTAACATCATGTTGTGTATATCAGTGTTGACACGCACACACAAACACACACACACTATCACTAACATCATGTTGTGTATATCAGTGTTGACACGCACACACAACACACACACACTATCACTAACATCATGTTGTGTATATCAGTGTTGACACGCACACACAACACACACACACTATCACTAACATCATGTTGTGTATATCAGTGTTGACACGCACACACAACACACACACACTATCACTAACATCATGTTGTGTATATCAGTGTTGAAACGCACACACACACACACACACACTATCACTAACATCATGTTGTGTATATCAGTGTTGACACGCACACACACACACACACACACACTATCACTAACATCATGTTGTGTATATCAGTGTTGACACGCACACACAAACACACACACTATCACTAACATCATGTTGTGTATATCAGTGTTGACACGCACACACAAACACACACACTATCACTAACATCATGTTGTGTATATCAGTGTTGACACGCACACACAAACACACACACTATCACTGACATCATGTTGTGTATATCAGTGTTGACACGCACACACAAACACACACACTATCACTAACATCATGTTGTGTATATCAGTGTTGACACGCACACACAAACACACACACACTATCACTAACATCATGTTGTGTATATCAGTGTTGACACGCACACACAAACACACACACTATCACTAACATCATGTTGTGTATATCAGTGTTGACACGCACACACAAACACACACACTATCACTAACATCATGTTGTGTATATCAGTGTTGACACGCACACACAACACACACACACTATCACTAACATCATGTTGTGTATATCAGTGTTGACACGCACACACAACACACACACACTATCACTAACATCATGTTGTGTATATCAGTGTTGACACGCACACACAACACACACACACTATCACTAACATCATGTTGTGTATATCAGTGTTGACACGCACACACAAACACACACACACTATCACTAACATCATGTTGTGTATATCAGTGTTGACACGCACACACAAACACACACACACTATCACTAACATCATGTTGTGTATATCAGTGTTGACACGCACACACAACACACACACACTATCACTAACATCATGTTGTGTATATCAGTGTTGACACGCACACACAAGCACACACACACTATCACTAACATCATGTTGTGTATATCAGTGTTGTCACGCACACAAACACACACACACTATCACTAACATCATGTTGTGTATATCATTGTTGACACGCACACACAAACACACACACTATCACTAACATCATGTTGTGTATATCAGTGTTGACACGCACACACAAACACACACACTATCACTAACATCATGTTGTGTATATCAGTGTTGACACGCACACACACACACACACACACACTATCACTAACATCATGTTGTGTATATCAGTGTTGACACACACACACAACACACACACACACTATCACTAACATCATGTTGTGTATATCAGTGTTGACACGCACACACAAACACACACACTATCACTAACATCATGTTGTGTATATCAGTGTTGACACGCACACACAAACACACACACACTATCACTGACATCATGTTGTGTATATCAGTGTTGACACGCACACACAAACACACACACACACTATCACTAACATCATGTTGTGTATATCAGTGTTGACACGCACACACACACACACACACACTATCACTAACATCATGTTGTGTATATCAGTGTTGACACGCACACACAACACACACACACTATCACTGACATCATGTTGTGTATATCAGTGTTGACACGCACACACAAACACACACACACTATCACTAACATCATGTTGTGTATATCAGTGTTGACACGCACACACAAACACACACACTATCACTAACATCATGTTGTGTATATCAGTGTTGACACGCACACACAAACACACACACTATCACTAACATCATGTTGTGTATATCAGTGTTGACACGCACACACAAACACACACACACTATCACTAACATCATGTTGTGTATATCAGTGTTGACACGCACACACAAACACACACACTATCACTAACATCATGTTGTGTATATCGGTGTTGACACGCACACACAAACACACACACTATCACTAACATCATGTTGTGTATATCAGTGTTGACACGCACACACAACACACACACACTATCACTAACATCATGTTGTGTATATCAGTGTTGACACGCACACACAAACACACACACTATCACTAACATCATGTTGTGTATATCAGTGTTGACACGCACACACAACACACACACACTATCACTAACATCATGTTGTGTATATCAGTGTTGACACGCACACACAAACACACACACACTATCACTAACATCATGTTGTGTATATCAGTGTTGACACGCACACACAAACACACACACACTATCACTAACATCATGTTGTGTATATCAGTGTTGACACACACACAAACACACACACTATCACTAACATCACGTTGTGTATATCAGTGTTGAAACGCACACACAAACACACACACACTATCACTAACATCATGTTGTGTATATCAGTGTTGACACACACACACAACACACACACACTATCACTAACATCATGTTGTGTATATCAGTGTTGACACGCACACACAAACACACACACACTATCACTGACATCATGTTGTGTATATCAGTGTTGACACGCACACACAAACACACACACACTATCACTAACATCATGTTGTGTATATCAGTGTTGACACGCACACACAAGCACACACACACACTATCACTAACATCATGTTGTGTATATCAGTGTTGACACGCACACACAAACACACACACTATCACTAACATCATGTTGTGTATATCAGTGTTGACACGCACACACAAACACACACACTATCACTAACATCATGTTGTGTATATCAGTGTTGACACGCACACACAAACACACACACACTATCACTAACATCATGTTGTGTATATCAGTGTTGACACGCACACACAAACACACACACACTATCACTAACATCATGTTGTGTATATCAGTGTTGACACGCACACACAAACACACACACTATCACTAACATCATGTTGTGTATATCAGTGTTGACACGCACACACAAACACACACACACTATCACTAACATCACGTTGTGTATATCAGTGTTGAAACGCACACACAACACACACACACACTATCACTAACATCATGTTGTGTATATCAGTGTTGACACGCACACACAAACACACACACTATCACTAACATCATGTTGTGTATATCAGTGTTGACACGCACACACAACACACACACACTATCACTGACATCATGTTGTGTATATCAGTGTTGACACGCACACACAAACACACACACACTATCACTAACATCATGTTGTGTATATCAGTGTTGACACGCATACACAAACACACACACTATCACTAACATCATGTTGTGTATATCAGTGTTGACACGCACACACAAACACACACACTATCACTAACATCATGTTGTGTATATCAGTGTTGACACGCACACACAAACACACACACACTATCACTAACATCATGTTGTGTATATCAGTGTTGACACGCACACACAAACACACACACTATCACTAACATCACGTTGTGTATATCAGTGTTGACACGCACACACACACACACACACTATCACTAACATCATGTTGTGTATATCAGTGTTGACACGCACACACAAACACACACACTATCACTAACATCATGTTGTGTATATCAGTGTTGAACGCACACACACACTATCACTAACATCACGTTGTGTATATCAGTGTTGACACGCACACACAAACACACACACACTATCACTAACATCACGTTGTGTATATCAGTGTTGAAACGCACACACACACTATCACTAACATCACGTTGTGTATATCAGTGTTGACACACACACACACACTATCACTAACATCATGTTGTGTATATCAGTGTTGACACGCACACACAACACACACACACTATCACTAACATCATGTTGTGTATATCAGTGTTGACACGCACACACAAACACACACACTATCACTAACATCACGTTGTGTATATCAGTGTTGACACGCAAAAACAAACACACACACACACACTATCACTAACATCATGTTGTGTATATCAGTGTTGACACGCACACACAAACACACACACACTATCACTAACATCATGTTGTGTATATCAGTGTTGACACACACACACAAACACACACACTATCACTAACATCATGTTGTGTATATCAGTGTTGACACGCACACACAAACACACACACTATCACTGACATCATGTTGTGTATATCAGTGTTGACACGCACACACAAACACACACACACTATCACTAACATCATGTTGTGTATATCAGTGTTGACACGCACACACAAACACACACACACTATCAGTAACATCATGTTGTGTATATCAGTGTTGACACGCACACACAAACACACACTATCACTAACATCATGTTGTGTATATCAGTGTTGACACACACAAACACACACACACTATCACTGACATCATGTTGTGTATATCAGTGTTGACACGCACACACAAGCACACACACACTATCACTAACATCATGTTGTGTATATCAGTGTTGACACGCACACACAAACACACACACACTATCACTGACATCATGTTGTGTATATCAGTGTTGACACGCACACACAAACACACACACACTATCACTAACATCATGTTGTGTATATCAGTGTTGACACGCACACACAAACACACACACACTATCACTAACATCATGTTGTGTATATCAGTGTTGACACACACACACAAACACACACACACTATCACTAACATCATGTTGTGTATATCAGTGTTGACACGCACACACAAACACACACACACTATCACTAACATCATGTTGTGTATATCAGTGTTGACACGCACACACAAACACACACACTATCACTAACATCATGTTGTGTATATCAGTGTTGACACGCACACACAAACACACACACTATCACTAACATCATGTTGTGTATATCAGTGTTGACACGCACACACAAACACACACACTATCACTAACATCATGTTGTGTATATCAGTGTTGACACGCACACACAAACACACACACTATCACTAACATCATGTTGTGTATATCAGTGTTGACACGCACACACAAACACACACACACTATCACTAACATCATGTTGTGTATATCAGTGTTGACACGCACACACAAACACACACACTATCACTAACATCATGTTGTGTATATCAGTGTTGACACGCACACACAAACACACACACACTATCACTGACATCATGTTGTGTATATCAGTGTTGACACGCACACACAAACACACACACACTATCACTAACATCATGTTGTGTATATCAGTGTTGACACGCACACACAACACACACACACTATCACTAACATCATGTTGTGTATATCAGTGTTGACACGCACACACAAACACACACACACTATCACTAACATCATGTTGTGTATATCAGTGTTGACACGCACACACAAACACACACACACTATCACTAACATCATGTTGTGTATATCAGTGTTGACACGCACACACAAACACACACACTATCACTAACATCATGTTGTGTATATCAGTGTTGACACGCACACACAAACACACACACACTATCACTAACATCATGTTGTGTATATCAGTGTTGACACGCACACACAAACACACACACTATCACTAACATCATGTTGTGTATATCAGTGTTGACACGCACACACAAACACACACACACTATCACTGACATCATGTTGTGTATATCAGTGTTGACACGCACACACAAACACACACACACTATCACTAACATCATGTTGTGTATATCAGTGTTGACACGCACACACAAACACACACACTATCACTAACATCATGTTGTGTATATCAGTGTTGACACGCACACACAAACACACACACTATCACTAACATCATGTTGTGTATATCAGTGTTGACACGCACACACAAACACACACACACACTATCACTAACATCATGTTGTGTATATCAGTGTTGACACGCACACACAAACACACACACTATCACTAACATCATGTTGTGTATATCAGTGTTGACACGCACACACAAACACACACACTATCACTAACATCATGTTGTGTATATCAGTGTTGACACACACACATACACACACACTATCACTAACATCATGTTGTGTATATCAGTGTTGACACGCACACACAAACACACACACTATCACTAACATCATGTTGTGTATATCAGTGTTGACACGCACACACAAACACACACACACTATCACTAACATCATGTTGTGTATATCAGTGTTGACACGCACACACAACACACACACACTATCACTGACATCATGTTGTGTATATCAGTGTTGACACGCACACACAAACACACACACACTATCACTGACATCATGTTGTGTATATCAGTGTTGACACGCACACACAAACACACACACTATCACTAACATCATGTTGTTTATATCAGTGTTGACACGCACACACAAACACACACACACCATCACTAACATCATGTTGTGTATATCAGTGTTGACACGCACAGACAAACACACACACACTATCACTAACATCATGTTGTGTATATCAGTGTTGACACGCACACACAAACACACACACACTATCACTAACATCATGTTGTGTATATCAGTGTTGACACGCACACACAAACACACACACACTATCACTGACATCATGTTGTGTATATCAGTGTTGACACGCACACACAAACACACACACACTATCACTAACATCATGTTGTGTATATCAGTGTTGACACGCACACACAAACACACACACTATCACTAACATCATGTTGTGTATATCAGTGTTGACACGCACACACAAACACACACACACTATCACTGACATCATGTTGTGTATATCAGTGTTGACACGCACACACAAACACACACACACTATCACTAACATCATGTTGTGTATATCAGTGTTGACACGCACACACAAACACACACACACTATCACTAACATCATGTTGTGTATATCAGTGTTGACACGCACACACAAACACACACACACTATCACTAACATCATGTTGTGTAT
>NW_026265729.1:62500-66253 GCF_025860055.1 Xyrauchen texanus
GTTGCTGTACCAGCATTCACACTTGTCCAGTGCACGCTTGCAGTCAGGACACCTCACCACCTTGCAGTCCCTCGCGAAGTGGCCTGTTTCCTCACATTCAAAGCATTTGAAGTCCGGGCAGTCCTTCATCACATGTTCGGGGCTCATGCACAATCTGCAGGTTCTCACCTGTTGGCTATGAATCACCCTGAAGTATTGCAGACCCTCTCCCGTCTCGATCCTAGTGCTGTAGGGTAAGAAGACCACTTCTTTCGGGAACCGCACCTTCAGGAACCTCGTTCCATCATCTATGTGGGTGCCGTTGTAAACTTTTTGCCTTATTTGAGAGATGGGAGTTACCCCCCATCCCTCCAGCTTCTGTAGAATTTCTCCGTCGTCCAGGTATGCGGGCAGATGCATGAAAGATACAACAAATTCTTTGTTATTTAGCTTTTTAATTTCACACATTTTTCCTTTAATCATCAATCCTTCATCCAGCTTTTCAATATCTTCTTCCTTTTCAAATGTGATCTCATATTCTTTCATAATTTTGGGTCTTACCGCTAATATGCTTGCCACGTCCATCTTGTCTTTCAATGCTTGAATTATATCTTCTGCTTTTCCTTCTTGCACCGCTGCCAAATCCACAACAACCGTTGCTTCTTTAGTGTAGGATCTTTTGTATCTCTTTTCAGGGCCATCCTTTTCTCTTTGTTTTTTTTCCAGTCCTGTTTCCGTTTGCCGCCATGTTCCTCTTGCCAAGTCCATGTCTGTTGCCATTAATCCATCCATTTTTAAACAAAAACGGGGAAAAAAAACACACAAAAACAGTGTTTAAACTCACACCAAACAGCATGTGCTGCTGGGAGGAATTACACAAACAAAAAAAGACAAAAAACAAAAAAAAAAGACTAAACACTGATAAAAATAAAAACTAATTTAAACACAAAACAAAAATAAACACACCGAGTGTTTGGTGAGCCTCTCTCACCAACTGCTCACTCCAAACTGCCAACTCACGTCCTGTTTGCTCTATAGCGCCCTCAGGGTGGTATGGCCGTAAGCGAGTGCTGCGGCTACCAGCAGGCCATTTAAAGCAAGCGCACTGCACGCATCCTTATGCTGCTCTCCCATCATTAAAATATGTCTTGTACTGCAGCTCTAAAAAAGAGACAACAGGCCCTTTCCTCTCAGACATTGTCTATTTTTATTTATTTCTCTTTTTGAAAAGGTAAGTGCCTCCTCTCTATTCATTCAATTTCACAGGAGTCGTCCATCCAAGTACTAACCAGGCCCAGCCCTGTTTTGCTTCCGAGATCAGACGAGTTCGGGCCTGCACAGGGTGGTATGGCCGTAAGCAAGACCTGCAGCTACCAGCTGGCCATTTAAAGCAAGCGCACTGCACGCATCCTTACGCTGCTCTCCCATCATTAAAACATGTCTTGTACTGCAGATCAAAAAAGAGACAATTGTCTATTTTTATTTATTTCTCTTTTTGAGAAGGTAAGTGCCTCTCTCTATTCATTCAATTTCACAGGAGTCGTTCACAATACCTTTATCTGCATACCTGTGTCATAGCATCCATATGGTTTGCTAAAAGAGGGCATACTCAGCTGCAAAATTATATGATTAACACGTAATAATAAGTGGCCAAAGAAAACTCTTCTCTACTTAAAAAATGACCACAGGATGCTTTCTTTCGGATGTGTCCACCAAATATTGGAAGCACTGCACTTTGTTTGTAGTTTCCTAGTCTGTATGTTTCAGTCAAGAAATAGCAAAAAAAAAAAAACCCTCTACTGCTTTCTGTAGGAGGCAAGATAAATGAGCTGGCTGTCCTTTGCCACAGAGAAAGCTAAATGAAACAAAATCAATCAAACAACCAATTTCCAAGGATAAATAAATAAATCCCAGTTGAGCCAGGGGGGAGTGTATGAGTTAAAACAAACAAGGAAAAAGCAAAAGCTTACAGCACATGGTATTCCCAGGAAGTCTCCAATCCAAGTACTAAACAGGCCCAACCCTGTTTTGCTTCCGAGATCAGATGAGTTTGGGCCTGCACAGGGTGGTATGGCCGTAAGCGAGTGCTGCGGCTACCAGCAGGCCATTTAAAGCAAGCGCACTGCACGCATCCTTACGCTGCTCTCCCATCATTAAAATATGTCTTGTACTGCAGCTCTAAAAAAGAGACAACAGGCCCTTTCCTCTCAGACATTGTCTATTTTTATTTATTTCTCTTTTTGAAAAGGTAAGTGCCTCCTCTCTAGTCATTCAATTTCACAGGAGTCGTCCACAATACCTTTATCTGCATACCTGTGTCATAGCTTCCATGTGGTTTGCTAAAAGAGGATATACTCAGCTGCACAATTATATGCTTAACATGTAATAATAAGCCAGTGGCCAAAGAAAACTCTTCTCTATTTACCTTTTCAAAAAGAGAAATAAATAAAAATAGACAATGTCTGAGAGGAAAGGGCCTGTTGTCTCTTTTTTAGAGCTGCAGTACAAGACATATTTTAATGATGGGAGAGCAGCATAAGGATGCGTGCAGTGCGCTTGCTTTAAATGGCCTGCTGGTAGCCGCAGCACTCGCTTACGGCCATACCACACTGTGCAGGCCCGAACTCGTTTGATCTCAGAAGACAAACAGGGCTGGGCCTGATTATTACTTGGATGGGAGACTTTCTGGGAATACCAGGTGCTGTAAGCTTTTGCTTTTCCTTGTTTGTTTTAACTCATACACTCCCCCCCTGGCTCAACTGGGATTTATTTATTTATCCTTGGAAATTGGTTGTTTGATTGATTTTCTTTCATTTAGCTTTCTCTGTGGCAAAGGACAGCTTGCTCATTTATCTTGTCTCCTATAGAAAGCAGTAGAGGGTTTTTTTTTTTTTTTGCTATTTCTTGACTGAAACATACAGACTAGGAAACTACAAACAAAGTGCAGTGCTTCCAAAATGTGGTGGACACATCCGAAAGAAAGCCTCCTGAGGTCATTTTTTAAGTAGAGAACAGTTTTCTTTGGCCACTGGATTATTATTATGTGTTAAGCATATAATTGTGCAGCTGAGTATGCCCTCTTTTAGCAAACCACATGGAAAACATGTTTGTTTTAACTCATACACTCCCCCCTGGCTCAACTGGGATTTATTTATTTATCCTTGGAAATTGGTTGTTTGTACATTTACTACAATTACTTTCTTCTCTTCATACTCCATTTCCACCGCTATACATTTCCCATCATTATCCTTATACACTGTTTTATGTTACACCTCTGTTTTCTTTTATTAAGACTGCCACTCCTCTACCCATTCTACCATCCCCGTTGCTAAATAAAATTTCCCCATTCCATCTTTTCCTTATTTCACTTATAACCCCTTCTCTCCAGTTAGTTTCTTGTAAAAAAATCACATCCTCTCCTTTACACATTTCTTTCACTTTTTCAAATTTGCTTATGTCTAAAAGTCCTCTAGCATTAAAAGTAACGATTCTTAAAAGCATGAAAACTATAAAAACATTGATAAAACCCATCATGTCAGTTCATTCTCCTCCAGATCCTTTAACACATCATACTTATTCCCAGTCTCAATTGTGTCCTTTTTAGTTGACTTCAGTTGTTTATCTTCTTCTTTTCCCCCTTAACTTTCCTTTACAGCCAGTTGTTCTTTATTCCTTTGATCATTAAGTTCCACATTGTCCAACTCACTTTGCAAACTTTCAGTCAAACCCATTTGGGCACTTTCCAAACTTTCAGTCAAGTCCATCTGTGTTTCC
>NW_026265730.1:0-4288 GCF_025860055.1 Xyrauchen texanus
CTCGAAACAGCTGAAACAACTTAAACAAAATACTGCGTCATTTTTGCCCATACAGAAACATGCAAGACATCATTACTGAACTATGAAATGTTTACTTTTATTTGTGTACACTTACAATAACAACAAAACCTTGTGCTTTTGTAAAATAAATAAACAGGGTGCTCAGTCTCTGTCTTCGCGATTATTTTTCTGAAACACGTCACAAAATTCAAGTGAACAAAATCAACCATTCCACGCAGTCTGTATTTTATCATCTCACAATGAATACAAATGCAACAAGCATGGCACAAAACGAAAATAATGATACTTCTCAGTTCTCAAAAGATTAAACTGAACTGTGCCTTAAGTATCGTATCATGCGATAAAAGCCTCTTAAAGAGACAGTAACAATTTAGCCTTCGTCCTGAACATAGACATTCCCAAGTAATTGAGAAGTACAAATGGTATTATTTTAAGTTTTTTTATTTCTCTCTTACCTTGTAAAATGCCACGTTTTTGAATGGCATGTAAACACAATCACTCCATTTTTTTCACTGGATCTGTTGCTATTTTAATGATTTAAAAATCAAAGCACTGACCATTTAAAGTGTGAGCTTGTGGGCTACATTTTGAAATAGTTATAAACAGTCACAGCTATACAGTGTTATTATGTGCCTAGATAGTCTTTCAAATAAAATTGCTTGTGATATGCTTATGTAAATCACACAAAAAAACAGAAAAAAATCTTAAGAGAGAAGTGAAAGTGAAAGTAGAGATTTTCAAAGTGATTTTTCATTCAAAGTGATACAATTTCCACGCCATTTGTCCAAATCTTCTGAAACTTGGTGTACATGCCTCATTCCTCATGGGGAACAAAAAAGCCTCAAGAACCCATAACTTTCACCATGATGGATTTTCCCGTGACGCTGAAAATTTGCTGAAAACCTACAAATACTCTTCTTCTCCTGAACCGTAGCTCCAATTGACTTGAAATTTGGTACACATGTGTAGAATGGACATCCTTGAAAACATTACTTAGGAAAAATGAATATGATACAAAATGTCTGAAAGGGGCGTGTTTATGTAAATGTCCAAATTTTAACAATATATACCTGTCAATAAATCAAATGTAATTTTGACTGATGGTTTTTCAAACCTAACATGCTTAAAGATGACATCACTCTGAAGTACTGTGCAAAGAATGGCCATGCCAAAATTCCCATTTTCTGGTCAAAAAAGTTCTAATTTGGTAAATTAATAGTACAGGCCAACAGGAATCCACAAACCAAGAATGACCTACATACGCCACTAGGGGCACTACAGGACAAGCTAAAATTCCCATTTTCTGGTCAAAAATGTTCTAATTCGGTACAAGAATAGTACAGGCCAACAGGAATCCACAAACCAAGAATGACCCACATTCGCCACTAGGGGCACTACAGGACAAGCCAAAATTCCCATTTTCTGGTCAAAAATTTTCTAATTTGGTACTTTGATACTACAGGCCAACAGGAACCCACATACCAAGTGTGGCCCACATTCAGCTCTTAGGGGGCTTACAGGCTACTCCAAAATTTCGCTTTCTGGTCAAAAACGCTCTAATTTGGTACATTGATACTGCAGGTCAACAGGAACCCTCAAACCAAGAATGGCTAACATTCGCCCTTAGGGGCACTACAGGCCATGCCGAAATTCCCATTTTCTGGTCAAAAATGTTCTAATTTGGTACATTAATAGTACAGGCCAAAAGGAATCCACAAACCAAGAATGACCCACATTCACCACTAGGTGGGCTTAGAGGCCATGTCGAAATTCCCATTTTCTGGTCAAAAAGTTATAATTTGGTACATTGATACTACAGGCCAACAGGAACCCACAAACCAAGTATGGCCCACATTCGCCATTAGGGGGCTTACAGGCCACTCCCAAAATTTCGCTTTCTGGTCAAAAATTTTCTAATATGGTACATTGATACTACTGGCCAACAGGAACCCACAAACAAAGAATGGCTAACATTCGCCTCTAGGGGGCACTAGAGGCCACTCGAAATTCCCATTTTATGGTCAAAAATGTTCTAATTTGGTACATTGATACTACAGGTCAACAGGAACCCTCAAACCAAGAATGGCCAACATTCACCCCTAGGGGGCTTACAGGTAATTCCCAAAAGTCCCATTTTCTGGTCAAATATTTTCTAATTATGTACATTGATACTACAGGCCAACAGGAACCCACAAACCAAGAATGACCCACATTTGCCCATAGGAGGCGCTTACAGGCCACGTTCCCAAAAAAATATTTTCAAAGTGATACCATTTCCACGCCATTTAACCAATTCTTTTGAATCTTGGTGTACATGCCTCATTTCTCATTGGGAACAAAAACGCTTCAAGGATCCATAAGGTATGATGGATTTTCCTGTAGACTGAAAATGTTTCGCTTAGGATTCAGACAGAAATACATGTTTTTTGGATTCATCCATTGAGAGGGTTTAACCCCAACCCTCTACTGATCAATTTGAAATGATTTGCCATTTTGAGGAGGAATCCAGCATTGCTGCTTGCAGCTATATTTATTATTATTATTATTATTATTCTTCTCCTTGAGCCCAAATAGCTCAAAAAGTCACTGGTCAAAAGTTTTCTAAATTGGCACATTGATAGTCCATGCCAACGGGTACCCCCAAACCAAGAATGGTCAACATTCGCCCATAGGTGGCGCTTACAGGCCACGCCCAAAAAAAATATTTTCAAAGTGATACCATTTCCACGCCATTTGTCCAAATCTCCTGAAACTTGGTGTACATGCCTCATTTCTCATGGGGAACAAAAAGCCTCAAGAACCCATAACTTCCGCCATGATGGATTTTTCCCAGACGCTGAAAATTTGCGTAAAACCTACAAAACTCTTTCTTCTCCTGAACCGTAGCTCCAATTGACTTGAAATTTGGTACACATGTGTAGAATTGAAGTCTTTGAAAACGCTACTTAGGAAAAATGAATACGATACAAAATGGCTGAAAGGGGCGTGTTTATGTAAATGTCCAAATTTTAACAATATATACGTGTCAATAAATCAAATGTAATTTTGACTGATGGTTTTTCAAACCTAACATGCTTCAAGATGACATCACTCTGAAGTACTCATGCAAAGAATGGTTAACATTCGCCCTTAGGGGGCTTACAGGCCATGCCGAAATTCCCATTTTCTGGTCTAAAATGTTCTAATTTGGTACAATGGTACTACAGGCCAACAGGAACCCACAAACCAAGAATGGCCGACATTCGCCACTAGGGGGCTTAAAGGCCACGCCTAAAATTCCCGCTTTCTGGTCAAAAATGTTCTAATTTGGTACATTGATACTACAGGCCAACAGGAACCCACTAAACCAAGAATGGCCAACATTCACCCCTAGGGGGCTTACAGGCCATGCCGAAATTCCCATTTTCTGGTCTAAAATGTTCTAATTTGGTACAATGGTACTACAGGCCAACAGGAACCCACAAACCAAGAATGGCCAACATTCGCCATTAGGGGCGCTTACAGGTAATTCCCAAAAGTCCCATTTTCTGGTCAAACATTTTCTAATTTGGTACATTGATTCTACAGGCCAAAAGGAACCCACAAACCAAGAATGGCTCCACATTCGCCCTTAGGGGGCTTACAGGCCACTCCAAAATTCCCATTTTCTGGTCAAATATTTTCTAATTTTGTACATTGATACTACAGGCCAACAGGAACCCACACAAACCAAGAATGGCCCACATTCGACCATAGGTGGTGCTACAGGCCACGCTCCAAAAAAATATTTTCAAAGTGATACCATTTCCACGCCATTTGTCCAATTCTTCTGAAACTTGGTGTACATGCCTCATTTCTCATTGGGAACAAAAAGCCTCAAGGATCCATAAGGTCCGGTATGGATTTTCCTGTACATTGAAAATGTTTCGCTTAGGATTCAGACAAAGACATGTTTTTTTGAATTCCTTAATTGGGAGGGTTTATCCCCAACCATCTACTGATCAATTTTAAATGATTTGCCATTTTGAGGAGGAATCTGCATTGCTGCTTGCAGCTATATTTATTATTATTATTATTATTATTCTTCTCCTTGAGCCCAAATAGCTCAAAAAGTCACTGGTCAAAAGTTTTCTAAATTGGCACATTGATAGTCCATGCCAACGGGTACCCCCAAACCAAGAATGGTCAACATTCGCCCATAGGTGGCGCTTACAGGCCACGCCCAAAAAAAATATTTTCAAAGTGATACCATTTCCACGCCATTTGTCCAAATCTTCTGAAACTTGGT